>NC_072732.1:5899248-6142840 GCF_026930045.1 Uloborus diversus
GGTGTACAATGAATATTTTTGACAGAACCTTATTTAAATTTTGAAAAGGTAAATTTTCACTCAATTTTTTTTGTTCCTGGAACATGGAGTGTGCAAGAAAAATTTTGAAATGACGTTTTAAATTATAGCTTGAACAACACAAAAACTTATTTAAAAAACTAAATTAAAACGGGAACTAAATTTAAAACGAAACTTTTTCTATCGTTCGCGAAATAAAAACTATAAAAACGAAAAGAAAAATATTTCAAGGAAAAACCATAAAGTAATAAAAGAACTTTCTTCCCTCACTCGCGAAATTAAAATTTAAAAGGTTTATACACATATATATAAATTTTAATCCAAATGAAGCGGTACCCATCTAAAATAAAGGATAATTCTTTAACCGTTTTCGTAAATAAACAATTTTGATATTAACTAAACAACAAAGGTAAAAATTAATTCATTGAAAGAACTTGATTCTCGCGATTCCAAAACAAAAACTAAGACATACACCAAATACCCAAGGAAAAAAATAGTAATTAAAAATCATAATTTTCTTGCGTTCGAGATATTAAATTTTTCAACATCTTTTTGCCGCGTGGATTCATAATCATAGAAATGAAAAATGAGACAGAAAATAAAAAAAAGAGGATTTTTTTCGCGTTTGCTAAACGAAAACTATAAATCATTTAAATAATGAAGGAAGAAAATATTAAAGAAAATCGCGATCGTGAAATTTTACTACTAATCTGGAAGAACTTAATTTACTCCCGTGTAACTGTTTTTCTTTTCTAATTACAATGTTCATCAAACTGTTTTTTTGCTTAAATATTACTTTAACTTTTGTCCTGTACTGAATGCCAATAACAAAAAAAAAAAAAAAAAGGATTTAGACCTGCTTTTATTTTCTGGGGAAAAATATTTAGACAAAAATAACAATTTAATCAGTATTAGAATATAATTATACAGCGCATACGTTTGAATAATGTAATGCACTATTTTAAAACAGAGAAACAGTCAGAGAGCAAACAAAATTTTTGATCAAACTGAGTAAAAAATCTTATTGACAAACTCTCCTAAATATATATTTAATAAATATGAAAACATATTATAAAAAGCTCACCGTATGGATTCTTCACAATATCAATGCTGGAAATAGTCAACTTACAAATTTAAGAGATTCATGAGCTAAGGCAAAACATAAATAAATTTGAAAACAGACATACATAAATTAATATACAAACTTAGTTGGCAAATAAATTGCGAGGAAAGGATGATCATTTCATCCATCCCCAGGTACCACACTTTTTTCAGACACATAAAACATAAAATTAAAATTGCATCCACGCTCTTAAGTCAGTAAGTTGAATTGAAAAACCATCAAAAATACAGTTAAATTCCTGTGAGCAATAAATACTGTTTTTTTTTTTTTTTTGCCATCGTAGTGGCTAAAAGTTATTTCAGACAGGACGGTTTTTCCACCTTTAGTAAAAACCCTTTTTGTGGGAGGAGCCTTCTGTATTTTACTAAAGTACCAACTTTTACTGTGTAGAAGAACCACTCACATTCTCTTTACTCGGTTATTGGGTGAAGTAGGAAAAAATCAACTTTGTGTAAGTTTTTGAACATTATCCTCATTTTCCGTGACTTTTTTGGACTCTGAGGGGAAAAAAACTCATCATTCATTCGGGTGGAGCGAAATGGAAATTAAGGCCGATTTTTGAGTGAAATTTTTTTCGCGAATACAAGACTTCTTTTTTTGCAAAAGAACGCTAAAAGATGAAATTTTAGAAAAAGGACAGAAAGGGTTTATGCTAGAATATGGAGACATAGTTCCTGCAAGCTTAACAGATCAAGGGGAAAAAAACTTTTATCCCATCATGCAGTTTTAAAGCCTGATTGTGTAACGCAGCTAAGGTCGGTTTTCGATGTTTCAAGTAAAACTTCGACATGGGTCTTAGTAAACTCTCTTAGGTGTTGGCCCGATTGTTCAGTGGGAATTATTCTTAGAAATTGTTGAATTTTCTCATACATGAGTTTGTTTTTACTGCAGACATTGCTGAAATGTAGAGAGAGGTGTTGGTGTCTGAGGAAGATCAATACTATCAGTTCATACTATGGAGAAACAATTATAATCTCAATTGCTGGAATTTAAATTGCGTTTCTTAACATACGGAACTTCATCCGCCCTATTTTTGGCAATCAAAGTACTGCAACAAATAGGAATGACCAGCGAAACAGAGAATCCACTTTTTCTGAAAGCTTTTTCAAATGACTTTTACGTGGATGATTTGTAATCGGGAGTAAATAATATAAGTGAAGGTATTAGAATTTGTTCTGAGTTGTCTGAAATACTAGGTTCACGTAGTTTTCATCTCAGAAAATGGCGATCAAATACGGAAGACATTTTAAAACACATTGAATCAGATTCGAGAAATTTAACGGAGGTTCGAATTCTCTCCAGGAGGAATAAATTTTCGGGACTTTATTGGAACTCTTATTTAGATTGCTTCACGTTGAAAATTGCTTTTCGTGAAGAACATTCAGTAAGAAAGACACATTGTCTCAGAATCTGATAAAATAATTGATCCATTAGGACTTCTACCTCCTTGTACTGTACTAATTAAAGTATTTCATTAAAAATTGTGGTTTCATAATTTTTATTGGAATACTGCTTTGCCAAATGAGTTATAAAATAATTATAGAAATTTCAGGGAAACTTATCTCTGTTAATTTAATGAAGATTCCAGGGCAATTAAGTACGCATAAATTAATTCAAATTCGTGGTTTTTTCCAGTGCGTTGGAATTAGCGTATGTTGCTGCGGTGCAAACAGCAGATGGTATAAGAAAACAGAGTTTGATGGCAGCAAAAAGAAAAGTTTGCCCAATTAAGCAAATTTTAATTCCACGTTTAATTGAATGCTGCAAGATTATAGCGTCTTGTGCAGACTGCTAAAGTTGCGTTGAAAGATTTCGAAATAGAAGTTTTCGCTTGGACTGAATCTACCGTCGTTCTAGCACGGTTAGCAAGCCATCCCCGTAAATGGAAACAGTCAACTTCTAACAACTAGTGTCGAAAAGAATTCGGGTACATTAAAAATTGTTTTGTTTGTTCAAAGTTAATCATTTTCTAAGGAACTGAACTTATTAAGAAATACCAAATCTGTTTTAGCTAAAGGCCTTCTTCAGCCATTTTAAAGCCTTTCATTGATAAAAATGATGCATTACGGGTTATTAAAACCTAATTTTGATTTGATTAACTTGATAGATAGTAAA
This sequence comes from Uloborus diversus, assembly GCF_026930045.1. Taxonomy (NCBI): domain Eukaryota; kingdom Metazoa; phylum Arthropoda; class Arachnida; order Araneae; family Uloboridae; genus Uloborus; species Uloborus diversus. The sequence goes on from NC_072732.1 coordinate 5,902,505, forward strand.
AATGAGTGTACTGTGGTGGTGAATGGTCGAAATTTTCTGGTGGAGCGATTCAGAAAACATTGTGCTGGGATTCTCTTTACATCAACTTTATTAAAGGGTTCTTTCAGTATCCAGCAACACCATTCGTTATTAGAATAGGAAGCTCTGTCGCCTGCTTGCTTCGCTCGCCAACCTTTGTCCACCACCTGCGGTGGCTTAATGCCGCCAGCTGCGGCTGGCGCTTGATGATTTTAATGCTTTTACACCTGGATGTCCTAAGCCTCCCAACACATGAGCCACAGAAATAATATATATGCTACCGAATAATGAGGCATATAATCACAAACGTAACGAAATATATAATTTTATGAATCACAAGTATCACTTTTAAGATGAAGACTGTCATATTTCACGCGAAAATTCAGGACAAATCAGTAAGTCGAATTTCATGAAAAAAAATCAAGACATTTTCAAAATAAAAAAGAAAGCTCTAAAAGTCAGTACAATCGTAATAAAATCAGGACAGCTGGGTTTCCTACTAACTCCTAGGTATTAGTGAGGTAGGACTTTCAAACGCATGTCTCAGATTATTTCTGCGCAATTGCGGCAAGTGAATTGAAATGAAGATCTCCATAAATACCCCGCCAATTTTATAGTTCCTCAGTCGTGGATGCTTCTTAGCATTTGACGTGTTAATCTTCAAGATTTCCTTTAAGGTATGTAGTTTTCTTATGACTCTGAATGGCTCCGAGAAAAATTCAAGTTGAAAGCGAAGAAAATAGTTTCAAAAGTTGGGTTTAAAAATGATTAGGAGTTTAACTGTGCTAAGAAAACGAGGTCTTTTGAATGATGCTGGTGCCAAGGACGGGTATTGCGTCTGGTGCTGGAAGAATCATCATCAGCTCATGAAAACACAAATAGGAAGGGGGGATCGTAAGTGCAATATTTGGAAATTAACTCGGAATCTTGAACTTTCTTGAAATAGTTTGACATAAAAGTCCAAATAGAGCTTTGGCTATGTTTGGTCGCGTTAAGGAGGGGGAGTCTAACGACTAACATGACTCATCCTCTGGATTCGCATAACGCTGCTGCAAATCCAGATTTGTTTTTTTTTTTTTTTTCATACGACAAAATTTACAAACAACTATTTTACGTATTATTTTATTGCTTTTTAAATCAAGGACTGAAAAACATCACTTTTCGCAGTAAACAAATAATATAATCTATGAAATTAGAAGAATTATTTAGTAAATCTTGGCAACAAAATGGTAAAAGTCAGAGTCTCATTGTCCAATTAGTTTAATGTTTATCTTTATATATCTTGTGTCGAAGTGCGAAATAAAAAAAAATCATGCAAATAACGTTTTCTGACATCTTTTGTGAAATGGATTTCCTGGTTCTGAAAGCAACCAAAAGATGGGAGCTAACCAACATTTTTAAAGCAACATAAAAATTTTCATACCTCCAGTCACCGTTGCTGGAGAAATACCGATTGTAATTTTTTTTTTCTTGTAGAAGGAAGAAATGTTCTCTTGCAGCAAGTGGAGGCAGAATTATTGGCGAGTTGCAACCTACGGTTTCTCGTAAGAAAGGGTTGCTTGCGCAAATAGTAGCGATTGACATTTTTCTGTAAAATATAATTTAAACTTAAATGTTTTTAAAATATTTAATTGTATAAGAAATTTAAAACTCTTTACGCTTTTTAGTACCGCTTTACCTTTATCGTTAACATTTCAATTCCTTTATCAACACGTGAAATTGTTGTAAATCTTAGCTCTATTGCAAGCGATATTTTGTTGTTCTTTAACTCGCAGTAAAGTTATTTTGCATCTGTTGTTGATTTTATTGGCACAAAATTATGCAGATCAATTGAAAAATGAAAAGAAAGATTGCTGAAGCTAGGATGGCCAAATACTTTCCGTCAAAGAACGAACAACTGCGTGGCATAACTGTTTTCTGCCGATGAAGAGTTTTAATAAGAAAAAAATAATTTCCTTTCCAGTCACATTTTCGATTGATTAATCTAATACTCTAATTTCGGAGAGTTACCATGTGGAACACTTTGCTCAGTCTCAAATTTTAGTCAAGCTAATCAAAACAAAGATCTTATCTGCTTATCACACTTTGCTAAAACCAATATAGCAGAAAAGAACTAATGATTGATTTTGAAGAACAAACCATTGAACGAGACTTGAAGGTGCATTAAAATAAAACCATAAAATAATTAAGTTAGGGCATTGAAGTACAATGTAAACCGTTAAATATAAAGAAAGCGACTCATTAACTAATATGAAAAGCTCCATAAAAATGTAAAAGTAAACGTATGTTTTGCAAAAATGGCAACAGTATTAGAAGAAAGGGGAATTCATTATGTTCCATTTTATGACAATCGCCTCAATCTAATCCACTTAAAACTCTCCATGGTGAAGCTCATGCACCCTCTTTTGATTGTAATTTTAACTTATCGACTTTCTGATGTAGTGGCACACCCATTGCTGAAGCTCTGTAGAAGTTTATGTGTCAATTTCTGTGCTGTATCAATTAAAAAAGAGTAATTTACCATAATATTTCAGATTTAAAAACCAAGGTTTAATACCTGGTGCATTGATACTTTTGTCAATGAATAAAATAATTTGAGAATTTCTTAATTCCTTTAATCTGTTATGGTAAACGCTAAGGAAATTAGTGAAAAGCAGCCCGAAAAAAAAATAACAGGGTTGAAAAGATCTGAAAAAAGTTTAGTAAATACGCAAAATTTCCTTATTACCCAGGTAATGACCGACTACTAAACTTCAGTTGTTGTACTAACGTTTTCAGAAATATGCAGTTTAGTTTTTAAACAAAAAACCATCGAAGAGGGTAGAAAAAACTATTAATGTAAAAAAAGGAATAAACCAATTGTGTGCTGATGACGAAAAATGTACAAAAACATGGCATTCACTCGTTTTTATTATTAGAACTTAGATTAGTTCCAAAAATTTAAGGAATTGAACATGAACAAAACTTAATGACGCGGCACAAAGTAAAATAACTAGTTGTTCATTTAAAAATTATATTTTAAATGAACTTTTACTGCTATTTTGATCCCATTTAAGATAAAGAAATTAAGTTCATGACAATTTCAAAACTTATTAAAAAACACACAAAACGCTCTTTTAAGTTTTGCTTTAAATTTTACTTAATTATAATGAAAAACTAAGAATTCTTGTTCACCGTTTAAAAAGACATATACGCAAAATGAAACAAAATTAACCAGTACTCCTTGTAATGTTTTGATATAAAGTGTCTTATTGAGAAGATAGAACAATGATAATGATTGTATTAAAGTCAAAACATATATTTTGACAATGACTTGATAGAGAGATAATGTGTCTTCGATAAGATTGAGCCTGAACTTGAGAACATTCTTTTCTTCTTCAGAAGAGAATAAGACATGGAAACATTATTTGGGCTGCCCTCGTTTTAGTATCACGAAAGTAACCCAAGTGAAATCCAAGTCCAAACACTTTCTTTATCACTTCCTCAGAAGAAATAATAATTCTAAAGGTCAGTCCGTATCTTGTCGGAGCCGTTCATTAGAAATATTAGAAATGTTAATTAGAAATATTCATTAGAAATATCAAAATATTTGATACGATGACTCTTTAATTGTGTCTAAAATATGACACAATTACCATTACAATAACATACTTGTAATTAGAAAAAAAATAAGTTTCTTAAATGCTTATGAACTGGAAAATTGTACTTCATTGATTAATCTTTGCTGAAGTAATTGACACTTGTTATTACATTCACTGAAACCGGAAAAAAAAGTCACAGAAAGAAACGTAAAGAAAAATCATTAATTATATTGTCCATTTAGGGTACTTAAGTTTAACAAAATTAACATTTGGAAAAACTTTAATAAAATTTTAAAATTAAGCAATTGTTAATTTAAGAAAAATAAATAAATCAAACTTAAATTATGCATTGCTGTTATACATAAATAAAAAAACATTATCAAAATATTCTTTAAAAGTTCATGCAAACACTGATACAATTAGTTTGCAGTTACAAGCATTAATTAATAATTGCATTGTGCAAAGATTAGTACTTCAGAGACAGCATAATGCATTTTACAAAAGCAGCTGAAAATATCTATTGAACAAGAAAACACATGGAGCTACTAAGTAACTACAGTATTCCCAGTAACAGTAATTGTCCAGAATTTTCCATACGTTTCAAAAGTCTTTAGCAACGTTCCAAGATGAATTAAGGAACAGAATACGAAAGTTCTACAAGAAAATCAGTTCATGTTTTTTTACAAATAGTTTTGTAGTTAATAAATAAGTCTGTTCATAGACATTGGAAAATATCAATTTAAAGACACAGAAATACTGGTCGTGGCTACATATTTGATGAAGATACACTTTTTACATTGCAATTCAATTGAAAGACGTGATCGAAAACAAGGTACTAAAGCACCCTTCAGTATTAACGTCTGCAAGAGAGTTTATTTATGTGCACAGCGATTAAAGGGACCCGAGTCATTCGTCCAGCACAAGTGAAGACAACCATTCACGGCGAAGAGTGAGAACAACTCCAATGGCCTGGCTGAGAGAGGTACTGTCGAGGTGCAAACAGCTTTCACGTGCACGAGTCAAGATGTAGTGTAGAGTGTATGGTGCACTATCACCAGTCCACCAACCGTCAGGGAGCTACGGAAGTTGAGAAGCACAGGTGTTACTGCGTCTCAGGACAGTTTGGAACGAGACCGGCCTCTCCGGAGGCTCATATCTCCCAGGGATGGGGCTCGTATCCTCTCTGGTGCTGGACTTAGCCATTTAGTCCAGAATTGGATCGAATATTTTCGTGGAAACTTGTAAGACTCGGATCCCCTGGCACTTAACACGCAGGAAGGAACTGAAAATTCTGCCTCTCCGGAGGCTTGCATCACAGACTGGCTGGTCCACTTCTTCTCCTGAGTACACAGACCCATGATATAAAGTAGCAGTTCCTAGATCAGGAATTTTGGTCTGGAATTGCATTTACCATTGTTGTGAAACATGACGTTTTCTACAATGTTTCAGTACCACAAAAATTTGCAAAGTGAAGCAGAACACAACGAGCAAAATTTGAATTATATATTCTCGCCATGACCAGACAGTTCAAATTCTTACAGTTTTGAACGTGAAAAGTTTTCAGATACAGATAGAACAAGGACACTAAAAATGCTCACGTTCAAGAGATACAAGATGTTTAACACTTGCGAATTCTTTAAATTTAAATATTAAGTAGCTTTTTAAAGGAAATAATTGATTCTGCAAAAAAGTAATATTGCTTTGACATTTTCTAGACTTTTTCTTTTAGAAAAAATACTAAATTACTTTTAAATGCTTTTTTTGCGATAAAATATTTCGATAAAAGATTAATGATGGCTCCACGAACTAAAGATTTTATGTTGAAAAACATTAATCCAGTATTCAACCCGTGTACCATGGGCCATAAAATTTTTATTTCTCCATTTCAGAGAACTTTAAATTAATAAAATTCTAGCAATTTCATTGAAAGAAAGTAACAGAAGAAAATCAAACCTATACTTTAATGTTAGCATAACAACATTAAACATTTAAATTTTTTAAAAGAATTTTAAATAGTTGTCTTCTAGAAAACGAAATAATATTTTCATATTATTCCGTACTACTTAAGACATGTGACACAGATAAAAAAATTGGTAATTCAAAATCATTCTAACACAATATTAATGATTACAATTTCCATTAAAAGTTCACAATAATAAAAACTCCCATACCAGCAAGGTTACAGAAGACCAATACAGTTTTCACGGTTACAAGCACGTTTTATAAATGAAAGCACCTTTTTTTTTCTTTTTTTTTTTTTTTTTTTTGTTTTCTTTTCTTTCCTTTTTTTTTGTTTTGTTTTGTTTTCTTTTTTTTTCTTTTCATTCATTTTTCTTTTTTACCCATTTTTTGGGTTTTTTTAATATTTTTTTCTTTTTTTTCTTTTTTTTTTCATTGTTTTTTTTTTCTTTTTTATTTTTTTTTGTTCTTTTTTCATTGTTTTTTTTCTTTTTTCTTTTTTTGTTTTTTTCTTTCTTTTTTCTTTTCTTTTCTTTCTTTTTTTTTTTTTGATGCTTTCACTTACAGATTTTGAAATTCAATATGGGGAGCTTAAATTAAATGAGCAATGCATAATTGATAAAGTTTTAAAATGTTTGTTCTGACGGGACTTGATACCTTTGCAACAAGGTTTTTAAATATATTTTACAATTTTTACTAATATTTAACAAAAAAAAATAAAGATTATCAATTAAAAAATGTTTTGCTTTAAAAAACAAACATTTTTATAAATATTTGTGCGGGAGAAAAACTTTACAGTGGAAAAAATTTAGAACAAACACAAAATTTCTGCAATTAATCCAGATCTTTAAGTAATTGCAAAACTTTTTTTTTTTTCATTTTAGAGGTATCAAGTCCACTTAAATCTAAATTCATATCATCAAATAGATTTCACATTTAAGTAAATTATTCAAAAATTCCATTTTTAAATTAAGTTAGCACATACATACAAGTATTTTTTGCGATTGACGAAAAACATACAATTTTCCAGCAGTGTTAAAAAAAAAAAAAAAAAAAAATGTTAGTTAGATTAGTTTTGATCTTAAGTCATGAGAAGTAAAAGTATAAACATAAACTTCGGTTCATATGAAACCAACAACAAGTACTGGTTAATTAATTTCACGTTTGCTCACGAGTTAAAGCATTTTACTCGATTGAACTTACCTTAAACGGTGAAATAACTTTGTGATTTGAATGATAGAGTGAACTCTACTATCTAACTATATTTTAGTGAAATTCAAGTTTTGTTTCACTTCTATGAAACTAACACACTTCCACAAAAGTTATAGCTTTAAAATGTCCACTTAATAAAAATGCTGTTGACAGTAATGAGAAATTTAATACCAAGCACAGACAAGAGCTATATTATCATTAAATGGGATAAAAACAGGCGATTTGAAGTTTTTGGAAACGTAAAAGAATAATAATGCTCTAAAATTTCGATTTTGAATGCAAAAGAGCCGGATTGTGTTCTTTTCCCAAAAAAAAAACCACATACCTAATTACTGTTCTCTATCTCTGATAGATATGGTTATCAGACAAACTAGATATGTGCGAGCATAATATTATTTACTAGTTGGTTAATGGCCAAGATTTGCTTTACATAATAAATTCTTCAACTCTAAGTACAGCACAGAAATGACACTAAGATCAGAGAAAACGTTAGCTTTGGCTAACATTAGATCAAAATTTTACTCGAGTAAATTCAAATGTGCTGTCGAGAATTTAGGATCTCATTGCTTCAGACGGAAGCTTGGCAACGAAAATCCAAGTTAGGAGAGAGTGCAAGTTGCAATTCATATTTCAGCTTTTGAAGACCGGAAAATGCTCCATTGGTAAATATTTTAATATTTCATCTATTTTTTCCGTTTTTTAAGTTAGTCGACACATTATGCATAAGTCCGCAGCAATGGACATATCTAACCAAAAACTAACTTCAGCAAAGCTTTCTTGAAATGATGTGCAAATGTTGTTACTATTGAGTACTACTGGTGAACACATTGAAATTTGCTAAAGAAGTTGGAAGTCTTTTCGAAAAATTATGACAAATCTATTACAGAAATTGAGATATTTGCCAACTAATTGATTTCCTTTGTAACTATCGACGTTTTTCAGTCCCCGTGACAAATAAAGAAAATTATAAAAGGTATAAGGTGCGATTTACCAGAATAAAAAGCTTAAGGTTCCTAAAAGTATTATGATTCTTCCAGCACTGAAAAAGAAAAGGGGGATAGAGATCAGCTTGATCAAAAACAGCTTTTATGGGGTCTAACTAAAAAGAAAAATTCGGAGTAATTCTCTGTACATAGACTATTTTTACATGGTCCCCTAATGTTGCGACGATGATGCATAGTTCTGCCCCTGAGTCAGGCAGTATTAACATCGATCCACTCCAAATTCTTTTAACATTTGCTCTTGACGAAAACCTTTGTTTGGAAACGGAGCACAACTGCCCCTGCACGTTCAGGGGCATTTTGGGACTGTTCCCGAATCCCACAGGGGATTTGAAAGTACTGTCTGCAGACCATGATGGAGACTTTCAGAGCCGTTTCCTCATCCCTATGAAAACTTTTAGCTACTATACTTATCTCACTGGGAAATTTCTAAAATATCAACAAACTAAGCACATCGTCCCTGAAATTTTCCAACGAAATAAGGATAGTCGCTAAAAGTTTTCATAGGGAGGAGGAAACAGCTCTAAAAGTTTCCATTCTGTCGGCAGAAAGTACTTTCAATTCTCCTGTGGGATTAGGGAACAGTCCCAAAAACCCCTAAACGCATAGGTGCAGTCGTGCTACGTTTCCATGCAATGCCTTTCATCTCGAGCAAATGCGAAAAGAATTCAGAGCGGCTCGATCCCCCCCACTCCTCAATCGCTGGAAGGCGGACTCGGGGAGGGCCGCACCCTGCGGATATCCCGCACGTCTCCACGACGGCGGGGGCGGCGGCTGGGCGGCGGGAGCCGGGGGCGGCGGCGCAGGGAGTCGGCGGGCGCCTGGTACAATTGCACCTGCCGGCGCACGCGGGTCCCTCGGGCCCCCAAGCCCGACGACGGCGGCGGGGGCGCGCTCGACACCACCGGGGGGTGCGGTGGAGACGAGTCGTCCTCGTCGTCGTCGTCGGGCGGGGGGTCCGAGGGATCGGCGTGCATGGCGGCGTCCGTTGTTCCTTGCATCCCTGGGTCGTCGTCGTCCTGCTCATGCTGCTCATCCACCTCCTCCTCCTGAGCCCCGTTCTGCTCGGTAACCCCCTCCTCGGGCGGAGTCGGTTGAGTCACCGTAATGATCACCGGGCAGACGGGCGTGTCAGGGGTTGCGTCCTCTTTGCGGCCTCCTTCCGGCGCTGGGGAGTCTGATGGAAAAAAAGGAGGGTTGAAAATACCTGACTGCCTCCTGGACGTGGTGGCTCCCCACATTCGGCGCCTTGAGGTTTGGGCCCCGGAAGCCCTTGGACTTCGGGCTCCGGGCACGTCCAGGAGAGCGGATGCCGGGGCGTCGGCGCCATCATCATCATCGCCACCATCTTCGTCGCCCCCCTCCTCCATGGGGGCATCGTCGTCGGGGTTTGCGTCTGGAACGCGGGGAGGCCTGGGATCGGCGGGGGCAGCATCCCAGGGAGCGTCTGTCGAAAAGAAAGATAACAAAAATTTACATTAAATATGAAGTTTTACTCCCTTAATTTCTATTAGAAAAGTGCATGAGCGTTTTAATTTGCAGAACATAAATAAGCAATATGAATATCAATCACAGCTCCTCCAAATTAAAAAAAAGTAACAGAGCTGACTTTTCCTTTGTCAAGAAGGAATTCAAATTTCTGAAACGTTTGGAATGATTAATTTCATCTCATAGGAAACTACAGTTATGGTTTTATACCACAGGCGATGCTACAATCCACAGACTCATTTAGTATGATAATTATATATCTGTTGGGCAATTTTTTGTGTGGGGGGGGGGGGGGAATTAGTTTTTGCTGAAGCATATTTCAATATCTTTCAAAATTATAACCTTGGCTGCAGAAATATGAGAACTATGATGCAAGAGATTCTTGAAGTGTTTGAAAACGAGGAAGAAATAAACGCCTAAACACGTGAAGTAACGGCAGAGTAAATAAATTACTGCAAAGAAATGTCACTTTAGTTCACTAAATAGTGATTACATTTGTTTAATTTCGTGAAAAAGAAAAACTATACAGTGCAGTGTTATGCACTACATTACATGGTATGAACGTACATACATATTGCATAACCGCTTTTTTGTATATTGTAATGCTGGCGATTTTTCCAAACAGTATTTTCTTGGTTAGTTTCGAAAAGCTGAACGACCAACTACTTCGGATTTTGCACGTTGTACTGCAGTTACGTTCCAATAGTATAGATTCAAGTTGTGGTATAATTGAGTGATCCATTTCACTTAGAAGTTGATACATTTAGTTCATTCATATCTGCTGTATGAAATTACAGGCTAAAAATATCAGTTGGATTTGACTAGACAAGTAATAAAAAAATTTTGAAAAAGAATAGAACCGACTTCAAAATTGCTCTAAAAAGTGAAAAATAATTTTATTCTTTAAACACCATCGATAATACTTTTAAACATAATTTTTGATGTTGGCGCAAAAACGATCGATAAAATCATTCACAGCCATAACTCAACTACAAGTATAAATTTAACCACGTCCAGTTTCTTCACTACCACATGCATTACGCATTGATGACAGCATATTTGAGTAACGATATAAATGTTCCGTTCCTAAGTTTGGATGATTTTTTGATAAAAATATGAACGAAGCATGGTTACAATGGATTTTACTTTTTGTTTTTGCGCCAACTTCAAAAATTATGTTTAAAAGTATTATCGATGGTGTTTAAAGAATAAAATTATTTTTCACTTTTTAGAGCAATTTTGAAGACGGTTCTATTTTTTTTTCAAAATTTTTTTATTTCATTCTTTTTAGTGTAAATGTAGATATTTCAGTAAAAGTAAGAAGTTACCTAGTAAGAAGTGCGGCTCTATATCACTGTATTGCTTTAGAAAAGCCTTTATTCAAAATTATCATTACAATTACTATTAATGTTACAGTTATATGGCACCAAACTTTTATAACAATGAGTTTCATATTGTCGCGTAGATGAAGATAGCGAAGACAATGTGAAAGCCAAATGAAGCGAATACTCGTTAGTCTCAACTCGAGATCTTTATTCAGAACCACGAATGAACGTTACATCTCCTTATATACAACTTGAAAAAGTGCTGGAACTTTCCAGACTTGAAAAGATACAGAAATTAATAGAACATGAGAGAAAATACGGGAAACAGTAGAAACGAAATTTTTGTAAAATTCACTTTGTCCTAGTCGGGATTTGAACCCGGGTCGCTCGTGTGGGAGACGAGAATTCTACCACTGAGCCACCGTTATCCACGGATGAAAAGTGCGAACTTCGCTACAATATCATTTTAATCATTTAATAGGGAAATTTACTGTTTTTTGCCCATAACTTTTTTTCTAAAGAACAAATATGGTCAAACAAAGTAATGGGACCTAACTTGAGCCATCCTCTATCCATTAAAGAAAGAATCATCAAAATCGGTTCACTAGGTGGGACGCTATGAGTGGACAAACAAAAAAAAAACATACATACGGTATGAACTGATAATCGCCTCCTTTTTGAAGTCGGTTAAAAATTCACCGTTAAAAGGGATTCTCTGTAAGCTTGAAACAGCTGCATTTAGTCTGACGATTGATGTTCTTGACATATTACTTAACTGTTTTTTTTTTCAATTAAAATATCTGCACCTTAGAGCTAGACTAACATAAGGTCAAAAATGGCCATTTTCAGGTTATTACGGATTTATATGTAGCATCGTATCCCACATTGAGCCATCACAACGTTTTTTTTTTTTTAAATACTATAATTAAGCAGCATAAAAGAGCACGAGCCTCATTCTTTATATGAACCAAACAAAAGTTTTTTGCTCTCCTCCGAATAGGAGTAATGTGAGTTACGTTAGTCTGGCTCAGAAGTACCGATATAACACTTGGATAAAATTGAGTTTTGTGTACAAAATAATTGATAATTTTAGTTTTGCAGTTGATAGTGAAAATTAAAGCAAATGAAAAAAATAATATATATATATATATTTTTGCTTTAAATTATGATAGCGAATGAATAAATAATTTAAAATGTAGCGGCATTTCTCTGCTTTTTACGGCTCCCAGTCGTTTTATGACTTTACAAAAGTTAGGCTTTCATTGAAAGTTTTTTCTAAATCATAATGTATAGTGCGCTGCTGTTAAAAATAATTTATTTAAAAGTGAAACCATCTACGTGCTTATTTTTGCCCTGAGTAAAATTGACTCAAAAGGGAATAAGCGACCTACTTAGTTCTGAGTATCGGCTCCAACTTAAATATCACTGAAGCAAAAAAATGAAAATATCACTTTATTAATACAGTAAAAATTTTAAATTTGAAAAAAAATATTATTTTTAACACGCTTTTATTAGCTTCACCTGTATGTATGTATCTTGTAACGGAATCTTGCAGCTAAAATTTCGCCCACTTCCTGCGATCGGATTCTTTTGAAATTCGGCACGCGACCTCAGGCCCGATAACAATGGAATATTCTGTAATCTAATTAATTAATTAACTCTCTCAATTGTTAGTTTCCTCCCATTTCAATCAATATTTTGGCATAAATCCAACAATGTGAAAAAGGAAAGATTTTAAGAAATACCTTAAAAATTGCTCGCAAAAATTCTTTAAAAATATCTACAAAAATCTTTAATTTTTCTGCATCAGATAAAATTTGTTCCAATGTTCCAAGGTAATTAGAACATGAAATATAATTGTTTTTAACTAATTTCATGCCAAAATTTAGGTGAGCCTTCAATTGGAAATTCATTGCTGATCAGACCATTGTTGAACAAAACTTTTATTCCAATGCATCTCAAATTTTCAAAGTAATGTAGATATGATTTCTGCACACATACATCAATGATTGAGATGGATTAGCTGGATTAGACACTTACTCCACAGGCGAAGTTGAATGTTTTTAGAGCTCGGCTATTACACTTTAAGGGGTACAGTTGCTCTTTTTGGAGTTCGAGAGACCACGTATCGAATGCCACCCGAGACCTTTAGTCTCTTTTTATGAGCAAATTTCATGAACATAAAAGATTTTGAACAATGTTGAAATGAATATTTTTTCGTAAAAGAAGTTAATCTAAAAAGAAGAAAATAAAATAATAGTTAAAAAAAAAACACGCTTTCGTAGCGAAATGAACTAAAAAGTGAAAAATAATCTTTGGATGATAGTAGTTAACCAATCTCGTAATTTTAATGTAATAAAAAAAACTTGGGGGGGAGGGGCTTCTTATCAGTTGTCTTGAACTTCTTTCATTTGTTGTCCATGCAAAAATGTAAATAGACAGCCCCCGCGGTTTTTTTGTATTACATTAAAATTAAGTGATTGATCAACTACTATCATCCAAAGATTATTTTTCACTTTTCAGTTCATTTTGCTACGAAGGCGTGTTTTTTTAGTTTTTTAAACTGTTATTTTATTTTTAATGATTTGTTCACTAGACTACCTCTACTTCCCTCAAAATTAAATATTTATTTACTGCATATGACGTCACAATGATTCTTGAATTTAGTCTCTCCATTCAGCGCACGAATACAAGACTTTGGACCCAGAATTAAGGCGTTCGTCATTTCAAAGACTGGAAAAACACAGTTAGAACGAGGCTCAAAAGTTATGTTGAATCTCAAAATGCTAGGACTTCCGCGCTATGGATATATGGTCAGGTCTTGAACACTGCAATCGCTTGAAATATTTTTGTTAAGCGTTTGTCAGCTTCAGGCAACCACAGATTCAAACCCAAAATTTTCCAAATTGAACATGAACTTAAATCGACAAAAAAAGTAATTTCTTCTATTAGTTAATGTAGTATATTGGAGAGAGAATACAGAAAAAAGAGAGTAACGATAAACGAGAGTGACTCTAAAAATGAAGCATTCATAAAAGCAAAAGCTTTCGGAGCATATATACTGTAAGATAGTATTTTGCGAATCGTGCATGAGAGGGCTGAAGAACATTTTCAGTGATTACAAATCTTTTGAAAGATTTCGCAAAAATTAAGACAAAAATGCCGACTATCTATCGTTATGAATTACTTTAAAAAAACTTGATACAGTTACACTCGACTACAAGAAGTGTTCTTCTAAAATTAAAAGCTTCAACTTACCTCGGTTTTCGAGAGCCTGGTATAAGTAATTCACATTTGACATAACTTGCTCTCTGAAACGCTGGTGTTCTTCAGTTTTCTCCCTCAACTGCTCCCTGAGTGTTGCAATCTCTGTGGACAGAAAGAAAAAACACTTTAAACACTTCATTTTACATCTTGCAACATACAAAAGTACAAATAGTATATTATTTATTATTAATCATTTCCATTTTGCTCACTCCCGAATGAATGTTGAGTTTTTTTTTTTTTCGACTTCACCCAACGTGTACATATATACCTACGCCCGAAATATTTATTTTGACGATCCCCGAGCTAATTGCAACGAGTTTTCTCGTGACGTCCGTATGTATGTGCGTATGTATATCGCATAACTTTCTGAGGCATACCGTTTTTCAGTTAGAATTTAGCAATTAGTCACCTAGTGGGGTCTAGTATATTTTTCGACTTTAATTTTGAAAACATTTCTTGGGAGTTCCCAAAGTCCTTTCTACCATTAAAACTTGTGTCAACTTTGGTGTTAGACTTCAATTCCGAAAAAAATCCGGGGTAGAGGCTCCTAATGCAAACTTTTCTTTTCTAACGTTTACAAATATGGCCTATAGTTGCGGTTTTAAACACTTAAACTCAAAATTTTTCCGGGGAAATGGCGCCTGAATTCCTTCTCTTCAATTAACTTCAACAAAGATGATCTACAACTGAGCTATTTAGGAAATATTTTCATTATGAGCATCTCCGAACCTCCCTTCCATCCCCTATCGTTGAAATAGTCTCAAACCTTCTACTCCAGGGCTTCAATTTCAAGAAAATTTGAACATATTCCAGGGGGAGGTACCTTCACGAATGTTAGGTTTACGACTTTAGATTCATATTGTTAATTCTCTTTCTTCGCTTAAATAACGAGATTCTGTTAATTTTCTTGCTCATATGCTAGTAATGACACCTCCAACCTTCGAAGCGAAAAACTGGATTATATCTTGCTATAGATACGCTTTGAAAAAAAATGAGTTGCTGCCAAAAGCCCTACTCCGAATTTTTAGAAATCGCGACTGCCTTCTTACAAGAAAATGCCATCATTAACTTCAACGAAAGTTTACGAACACTAATAATACTGTATAAGATTTGTATGACCCCAGCCAGGGTCTCCGCAATGTCGCGGAGGCCCCCCCCCCCAGCTCTTCCGAAAACCAAATCTGCACTCGCCACTCAAAGGATGCAAGAATTTTAAAAGTGTCGAAATGTGATTAACATTAAAGAAAAAATTTTTTATTCTTCAATTGTGCAGCCATTGTTGAAATTCAAAAAACAAAGTGTAAATGGAAGATCTCAAGCACTTTAAGTTATAATACAAAATATGCGCATGCGCACACATATGTTTATATATAAATGGGGAGACGCAGAGGGGGACCCGGGTCATTTGTTGCTGAAAAAGGGTCGTGACGTGAAAAAGGTTGGTAACCACTGGAGTAAAGCGAGTTCAGCATGTCATACAACATAGCTTATTTGCAGTTCGTATGTACATTTGATGATGATGAAGATAGGTTGATTATTGTGAGCTGGCCTGACGAAAACCAGCAAAACCCTTCTAGCTCCCCGCGAGAAGAAAATTACGATCTCCCGTGCCTAACGTGACCTGGGGGTCGACTGCTCCCCTCTTCAAGCGACGTTCTCTCCTCTTCCTCACCCCATCCTCACCTTTGGAGAACCGCACTCCAACCGTTACAATGTTGTAAAAATAGTTACGAATATTAAAACTTGAATCGGGTTTTTATATATATATTTTTTAATTTTAATAACTAAAACCATTAGTTTCAAGTAATTTCATCAGTTCCTTCTGTGTCAGGATTTATGTAATGTGGTAATGTCATTTTTTCTTTTATGTAAAAGTAAAACTAAGTTTCACAGCAGTAAATGGCTGATTATAAATTATTTAAATTCTTCAGATACTATGTTTTTTAATCTTTTATAATTAACTTTGTCAGTGAACCAATATAAAAATTTTCTGTTCATAAATGAACTAATATTAGCTTGAAATACAACCAAATTTATTTGTTTCAACAGCTTTTTAAGCTCAATCTACAATTGTCCTGAAAGCTACTTCTCAGTTCAGAATTTCTCTGCAACAGTATGGGAAAGAAGTTTTTAAAACCTACATGCAAAAAACCAAATAACCAATTCAGCACATTTTATTCATCTTTCATCTTAAAGACAAACAACTTGTTGAATCAGCATTTCGTTTACGAATTTTTTAAAAATCTAAAACAATCAAAAATTCCTTCAGCGTATGAAATCGAAATTTATCACATTAACAATCATTTACAAGGATAGTTTTATTTTTAATGTAAAGTTTAGTCGGGTTTCGGACACAAATTTAGGCTTTTGACTATTATGTCAAAAAAGGCTTTTTGATATGACGGTAAAAACCACGGTTAAAAATCTAATGAAACCAACAACAATCAAAAACTTGCCAACTCTCATAACATAAAACGCTTTATGAGCTGAATTTGGCGAAAAGTAACTGTCACAAAAGTTATGAATGTTTGCTCTATCATCTGGGGGAAAAATCTCTGCACATTTTTTTGGATGATGACAAGGACTTGAAATTCTTCCCTCGAACAGGATACAACAGAAAAAAAAATCCCTTCAAAAACATAAAATGTAGGAAAATGGAAGTCTCGCTTCCACCGCAAAAAGGTGCGAGATCTCATATAAAACCAAGTCGGTTGTCTTAGTATGCTCGTAAACCCTTATTTAAAAACTTTATCACACAAATTATTTCCTTTTAAGTTAACTTGCAAAAATTGTAAGGACCATTTTAATAGACATTTTGGTTTCTTTAATAAAGTTACGGACTCTGCAATCACCATGCCAACGTCATAGCATATAACCTAAAACAGCGATTTTAGCGCTTTATTTGTGCATGCTTACACATTACGCAAACTAAGGCTGCTAGCACTATGTAATACAATAGGAGTACTCGCAATAGTAGATTATTCTTTACTTTTCCATTTCACGCCAACAAATCTCGTCAAGCTGGCTTGATTCGGGACAACATTTAGGATACGCAGAAAAAATTTGTACCCCAGTAACATTTTCTATTGCTTTCCTTGACTACCAATGAAATACACGTTTTTCCTACTATACGATAACACAATCTAGTTGGGCAAATGTATTCTGGATGACAAAAAAATAAAAAAAAAATGGAAAAATTAATTTGAATTTCGACCTTTTCAATTCAAATTATGTTTTTCGCAATCACGAGTGTGTGTGTATGTAGGCATGTGTGTTTATGTTTGTGTGTGGGGTTGGCATGTGTGTTTGTGTGTAGGGGTATGTGTAAGTAGGCATGTGTGTTTGTCTGTGTGCAGGTATGAGTGTGTGGGTAGTTGTGTGAATGACTGTTTGTGTGTGGTGGGGAATGTGTATGTGTGTAGGCATATGTGTTTGTGTCTGTGTGCAGGCATGAGTGTGTGGGTAGTTGTGTGTGTATGTGTAGGTGTCTGTATGTATGCGTGTGTATGTTTTTGAGTGTGTGTATGTGTGTGTAGGTGTATGTATCTGTGTATCCGCGCGCGTGTGTGTGTGTATGTATGCGCGTGTGTGTATGGATGCAACATGGCGACGGTTTTCGCTACAGGAGCAGCATCGTGCGGAGTCGGTCGACGGTGATGCTGTAGAGGGTGCTGGCGGGAAAATAAAATGATAGCACATCAAAACAGTCACGTGAGAACAATAAGCAATCGTGATTGCTCAAAAAAAAAATAATAATAAAAATCACGTAATCAGAAAAAACTGCGTCTATTTAACAACTAATGGTACTTTTTACTATCGGAAATGTAATGTAAAAAATATTGACTTTTCTGTTTCCTATCAGCCAATAGTTTTTTTGGGAAAAAACTATTGGCTGATAGGATATTGGGAAATCTTTTCTTTCAGTTTTTTTTCTTTCCAGGTCGCAAGATTTTCAACAAAACTTCTCCTTTTTTTCTTTTCTTAAAGTGTGTTGATTGAAGTGTATAAATTTCAATATATTTTCATTTAATGTGTGTGTGTGATAATTAAATAGATCTGTAATTAAACGAAATTACATAAATATTTATACTTAAACATTTCGTTTATTTGATATTAATTTTTTCATGTGAATATATTAAGTTTTAGAAAGAAAAGTAGCTTACAACAATTCGGTAGGGTCTGGTGGGGTGTTCATAAAATCGTAGGTTTTCAACTTAAGTGGATGATTATAACAATAAATCCTTCAAACACTTCAACTTTTTTTTTTTTTTTTTTGTTATTTTACATTGCATTATTAAAGAACACGGTTCACTGAATTTCAGGAAAAAAAATATTGATTTAAGTAGTTTTATAACATTTTCATTTCTCAATGTTTTTATGACCACTTTACCCCGTGGAGTGGGAAAAGTGGTCATAGCATGGGATAAAATGGTCGTAGTTAAAAATAGACGCAAAACCATAACAAATAACAATAATATTTCTATGTTTCGGTTATTTTTATGGTTACAAATAGACGTACGTATATACGCATATATAAGTGTACATACATACATAAAGGGGTATACACGAGTTAAATCGCGACGACACATGCAAACACGTACATCACTGTACGTGTCTACTCACGTGTATATATATATATATATATATATATATATATATATATATATATATATATATATATATGGAACTACTAATATCGACGTATGTTTACGTGTAAACACGAGTATATACCTGTACGGACATACATAGGTACATTTACTTGTATACACCTGTACCAGTATGAATACACGAATATATCCGCTAATATACATGTATGCTTACAGAGTGAATCCAAGTTCTTGGGCAAAAATCGAAGGGGTGTGAGAGGGGATGATAATAAATAAATAATCATAAGGAAGTTATGGTCGCTGACGCTCTACATGCACACAAAGCAAGAAACTGATGAATGCAAAAAAGGTCACAAATTTGTTACACAAAAATGAAATGATGACAAAACATTTTACTTTTTAAGAAATAGTTATAGCAGTTGTTAAAAGTTACGACCTGTAGTAGCTTGAAAATGTAGTTTCTAACTGCCCACCCTAAAATAAAATTTCAAATTCATTCGAACATTTCCAAGCTATAGCCATTTATTTTACGAATGACCACTTTATTCCATTGACCACTTCCCCCTCTAGACTCTACATAACAAAATTCAATTTTCTAATGACCTGCCCTGTTGATGTTAAGGCTTTCATGAAGGGTACTAGACATTAAAATATATGCATAAATAGTAACACAAAAAAGGCATTATATTTCATGTATAATGTTTGCATTACATTTGTTTCTTCTTTAATTTCTTTTTGTGCCAGAAATTTCAAAATTTTAAATTTTTTCCGAGTGCAGATAAATCTCCTCAGAAGAAAACCGGGTTTTGTTTCTCTAAATTTCCGGGTTTTTCCGACCATTGTCACTCTAGTTGATTGATTAACACTAGAAAGACGGAGGGGCCTGTGTGGCCGATCGCGTTGTTTGTTGTCCAATAATTCGAATGGCATCTAACGTTGCTTAATGAACGCTCTGACTTTTCATTATGTGGTATTATTTGAATAATTGTTTATCCATGTAATAATTCGCCTCATAGTACTGTAAATATTGATCCATATACCTAGAAAGATGGGAGGAGCCACTGTGGAACCCTAAGCAATTCTACAGTAAAAAAGAAGATTTTTTTTTCCTTTCACGCAACTGTTGTAACATAAAACGAATGCTTTTCACTCTATTTTCAGTAAGTTACCGCCCTTTAGCCAGGGCTAAGACAGAAATACATGAAATGCATCTCCAGCTCAGTCATTCCAGCCGAGGACTGCAGTTTCGTGCCGATTGGCACTCATTAGCCCGGCACAGGAAGTCACTGAGCTGGAGGTAGAAAACCTCTTGAGGAAGTCAAGAGTGCCAAACGAAGTGGTAGCTAATATAAAATTAGCACTAACCAGACGAGTGACCGAAGCAATGGTTCGGTTCAACTCTTAAGAATGAAGGCAAGGCATGATACTTTCAGGAAGTTACCACCCTATAACCAGGGCTAAGGCAGAAATACATGAAATACACCGCCAGTTCAGCCATTCCAGCCGAGGACTGCAGTTTCGTCCTCATTGGGACTCAATAGCCCGGCATAGGAAGTGACTGAGCTGGAGGAGGAAAACCTCGAGGAAGCCAAGAAAGCCAAACAAACTGGTATAGCTAATATAGAAAGGCAGTGTATTTCATGCTATTCACTCTAGTTTAACTTGTAACTTTCTCTTTGTGGTTGGATATCCAAATGCTATAAACAGTACCGATTGCTTACGAGCCTAACCGCAGCCATTGCTCTTGAAAAGATAAACTAGTTCTACCTTTCGGCAAGTAAAGACAGAAAAGCTGAGAATAATAACGTACGAATTTTTTATTTAGTCATATAAGAAGTTGCATCGGGCAGGTGGACTAACCCAGGAAGAATTTTTAGAAGAATTAACCGAAAGAAAATTAACAATGGCCCCTGCAGTCTTTCTATGTATACATAAAATTTTAGTCTCTCTAAAGTTAAAAAACGTTCTGAATAAAGTATATGGCAAACGAAGTGTTTCCTTACCTTGATCCTTGGCCTCCAACTCCTGGCGGTTCGCCGCCCCCTCTTGATGGAGATCCCTCACCACATCGAAGAGGCTTGTCACCACGTCCCAGACGCTGAATATAACTTCCAATAACTGCTCCATATCTAGAAATCAGAGAGGGGAAACTTTTCAAGAATCTGAAATCATTTCATACATGTTGTTGCAAAGAAATAGAAAAGCTGAAAGCTTTTCTTCTGAGTTCTGTTCATTTGAAGGTTATAAACAGAATTCGATATTTTGCTCTATATTTCTAATACAAGGTAATATTTACTTAAAAGCAAAACTTTAAAAATTGTAGAAACGGAACAAAATCCCATTCTTGTGGTGCCCGATGCCGAAAGATCGCGTACTGGCTTCATTCTCCTGCTTGTTTGTGGAAAAGCAATCCTATGTTATTTTTCATCATTTCTGAAAAATAGCCTCAATCTCTCAACACCTGGCATTGATTTTCTACATAACTTATTTTCTGAACTGGTTTCAATATAAAGGATTTTGAACAAAAATATAAAAACATTTTTTCCAAGCTACAAGCTCTAAATGGAGAATTCCTAGATTTTTATCTTTCTAAAAATTTATTGAAAAACGGAGTAATCATGCAAGCGGATTTAAACGAATTTAAAAATGGATATTTGTGGATTTTGGCAAACAGCAAGATAGTTCCGTGTTTGCGTAATTTTCCAAAATCTTAACATCATCCTCATATATATATATATAGATAATGATCGAGTAACCCGCGAGTATCAACAATGGAACTTGCGCCACGGCATGATCATTTGATAATGTGTTTTGGTAATGTTTAACATGCAGGGAAAGGCTTCGTGACAAGGTTGAACTCGATCCGGCCACTTAGCTGTTTTACTGGTAAGACTGCCATTTCATGGGAATGAAGAAACGAAAAAATGATCAACAATGAATGCCAGCTACTGCAGTTTAGGGTTAATCCACGGGAGTGAGGTTTACCATTTCAACTATCAAAATATCACCAAACAGGCAATGGTTTCATTTAAATGTAGAAAGCAGTTTTCGCCCGTCACAGGCGTTTTTCTAGTATCTAGAATGAGTAACATAAGAACTGTTTTATTTAGAAAGGTTTTTTCTTTCAATTGTTAGAAATAATTTACCGATGTTATCCTTTTCAAGATAAAACAATTATCCATTTATTTTTTCTCAAGAATACGTTCGACTAATTAGGAAGTCCTGACGAGACGGAATCTGCTTTCTCAATCACTTAAATTTGTTTGAAATACCATATCAACATCTCGCAAATTAAATTTGTAATACCAAATTATGCTTGCTTAAAAGAATAAAACGTCCAATACCTTTGCGTTACATAGCTAGCTCTAGTCAGTGACATATGTTGCTTGGACGACACGACGGCCGTTATGTTCGGCTGAATTATTTTTTTAATAACAAGATGTGTAATACAGCGTGACATGCACCAAGAGACATTGTATATAGTTTGAAAAATTGATTTAAAGAAAAGTGAGAATCAAAATACTAATTTGCTACGGGATGCTTTGAAAAATATTAAGAACGAGTCGATAAAGTTCATGATTTAAAAAGGATGAGAACAGCTTTTGCATTAATATAGACAAAAAGTATCAAACTATCACTTCACTTGGCTGCTTTTCACATCACTTGCATGCATTATTTACTGACACTTCTTAATGAAAATTATTTCAAGTGCTATCATGTGCAAGAGAAATAGTGCGAACTAATGAATGAAATCACCTTCTATAAGCAATTCTTATTTAAATCTGAAGTCCAAGGTGTTGAAAAGAATGCGGGTATTCCATTGACATATCTTGGAAAAGCTAGGAGGAATCTACCATTCCCGAAGCTTGAAAATTAACACTAAGCTACAGCAAAATTTAAGAGTTAGTCAAGCCTATTGAATCTAATGAAGCCTTCTATACGATGAGGTTTTTAAGATTCATGGAAATAAGTGATTTACATTTTGGGACAAACATTAAAGTTATCATGCATACAAAAGGTCAAATGTCTTCATCGCATTATCGGTCCAAGTCACCTTGTGAAAACGATTTGGAATCTCATGACATAAGGAGGAACAAACGGACCTAGTTGATGGTTTAACTTTTATTTAATTACGAAGGGCGAAAGAATTTACAGTTCACCTGCCTTCAACTGCAGCCATTATAGTAATGTGGGGAAAATTAAGAAGCATGAGGGTACTATCATGTGCAAAAAGTTAACGTGTAACAAATGTTTAAGTAGCGTTGAACATTTTAGGTGCACTAGTTATATCTGTCGCGACCCAAAGAACTTCCAAAATTTTCAGTTGCATTAATAGTAATAAACTACAAATATACGTAAGAAAAAGAGACTAAGTTCATATATCTTCTCATTAGAAAATTAACAACTGATGTGGGATGATAAAACAAAAAAGACACAAGGAGTAGAAGTGATTGAAAAACATATGGTAGACCGGCCAATGAATGAAAGCCCACCCCCCCCCCTCAGAGGAATAGACGGCTCGAGTAAGTTAAAACATTTTTCCTTAATGAATTGCCAGTAATATATGCCTTCTATAATTTTTAAAAGATGAAAATACTAGAAAGATTTTATGCCGCTTGATGGACGTTCAGTAACTGAGGTTCACTTAACTCATTTCTCATTCTCTGACGCAAAACCGTAAACATAACGAGTAAAAGAAGGTCTTCTATAATAACATATAAATTTCGAAATTCAGATAATTTTAATTCTAAGTCTGACTCCGAAGCATCTGAAGCCGATCGAGATTGCTTAAACTACAACCTATGATTATTAAGAAATTGAAAGAGTGATTGTGCTCATCAATTTCAGCTTTAAGCATTCCCTGATTTAAAGTTACTTTTTAAATATTTTCCGAATAAATTTAAAGAACACAGATGTTGTTGCGCAATATAACTCTTTAGTATATTTTGCACTATAATTTATTTTAAAATTAACGAAAACTTTTAATATGTTTTATGTGTAATTTTCAGCAAGATAATTATAAATATTTTAAGTTCAGATTAAATTTCTTTTTTTCAAATATTATATCAGGTTTAACGGGATATATGCTATACAGTTCTGATGCTGTAAGTGTGGAATAGAATGCGTATATTGAACATAGAAACGCCTATGGTTAGCTGTAATTATTACACAAAAAAAAATTTACCAAAAGAAATAACATTAAGCTTACTCATTACAAGAGAAATTTTCTGCAAGATTTCATAAATTCCTTATTCACATAAAGTGAAAATTAAGCTGCATGGTTTAATTCAGCCTTTTTTTTAAATTTTTAACTTCGTATACCTTCCTCGTTATTCCTTCATTTTTTTAAACAAGGAAGCTCAAAGTACTTTATAGTCTTTGTAGTGTGAAAATTATAGCAACAAACAGCGCAATTGCACGTCTATGTGTTTTCGGTTCACCACAAGAAACGTGCGATAAATCTTCCTTGTACCTAAACAGTAAGTATACTAAATATCAAAAATTAATCAAAGATAGTTGAGTCGCTCTCATATTCTCCATGTAATGTTTGCAACAGACTTAATTCTTTAAATGTAAATCGTGTCAGCAAGTATGCTTACATTTTTACACTAAGAGTATCGAATGTGCGAGACACATAAGAATAAATGATGAACAAAATTTGCTTGAAGCCCCGCTTTACAATCCCCCCCCCCCCCCCACCGTCCCGCCATGCAATATTATCGTCGCGAGTCCTAATTGTATCTCTCACAAACCTTGAGGTTCGCGAAACACTGGTTGGGAGCCGATGGTTTAGAAGATTGTTTTTGTTACAAATATTTTAGTAATAGTTGTTGTTTGTGAATTTCGTGACTGCCTATCGTAATTTGCTATTACGATACGCATTCGCGGAGTGTGCTAAAGACAAGCACGAATTAGCTGCGAGATCGGGAATAGGAACACACGATTCCTTGATGACTGATTTATTAGAATCGCTTAAAGATTCCAAAAAAAGTGCTCTGTTTTATAGTAGCACACTGTGAAATTTTATAGGAGGTTCGCGCAAAATTTTGCACTCAAAAAATCGAAACTACAAAATGTAGAGTGTTAAAATTCAAAATATTAAGTGCTTGAAATAATAGTTCAAAGACTTCAACCACATTGCATGACTACTTAGACAGAAAGCAAACTGTGAGCAGGTGAATTCGAAACGCAGAAGAAAATTTTTTAAACTACAGATTGCGTCAGGAATTTCAAACTATTTGGCAATTTAGCTACAACTGGATGAAACCATTCAAAAAGCAATATAAATAAGATTGGTTTGAATAGCGTAAAAAGAAATAGTCGGGTAAAATGCAAGGATTTGAAATGAGTTAAATTGAACCAAATCCAAAAATGTGCGACAGTTGAAATCCTTCAAGGCGAATCTGCTCCAGATCAGTATTCTTTTTGGTAAGGGCAAATATAAAACAAAAACAGTGTCATTTTTTAAAAAAATACTCTTAGGAATTGGTCAAGAACTTGAAATTGTTCACGTAACTCGAGTGCGTGTAAAACTGACGCTAAAGATACAAAACTAAAAAAGTCCAAAAGCAAATTCAGATGTCAAAACCTTTACTG
This sequence comes from Uloborus diversus, assembly GCF_026930045.1. Classification (NCBI taxonomy): domain Eukaryota; kingdom Metazoa; phylum Arthropoda; class Arachnida; order Araneae; family Uloboridae; genus Uloborus; species Uloborus diversus. The sequence continues at coordinate 5,927,560 of NC_072732.1, forward strand.
AATTTAAATTGTGTATTTCTCCTTATTTGGTAGTTACAAGTACTGAAAAATATTTTTTATCTCGAGCAATATAGCAAATAAATAAAATTTAAGTCACTTAAGTCCCTAGATGGAAAGTGGAACTGCATGTAAATTAAAAAGCATTGAAAGTGGAAATAAGGGGTGTTAAAATAACGTCGCAATTTTTAACTATGAAAAACGTGTCAGCATCTTGCATTTTAGGTGCGGATTTTATGCAGAAATTCGATTTGAAACCAGATTTTGTGATTAAAACTGGAACATTTACGAGAGCAACACAGACGGAAATTTGGGGAAGGAAACAGTGGATTCACGCAATGGGGAATTCACTGATAAACAAAATGAACGCTTTAGTGAATTAAGTATAAATGTAATTCATTATTTTCTTAGAAACGAGGATCAACTCCAGATGTCTCAGAGTGCAGATACGGGGGAGGGCAATCTAGACGCGCAAAAGTCAGCGAATTCACGCTTAAAAATGCGGTTCAGCTTCAAAAAGAAAAAATGCGCTTCGTTGTATGGGTGAATATACGGTAAATTTTTTTTTTGCGTTTCCAAAGAAAAATTTGTTTAGTTTTACATTCACCGTTTTACTAATTGCCGTTATTTTTGCATCTGCAAATATGAAGGTCAGATGATGTTTTAACTTTTTTGAGTTTTGCAAGGCACGGTGTTTGGGGGGAGATATGCCTTTAGGGGGCGACACTATTGGATATATTTAAAATTGTCAGAAGAGCGACGCCAGTTCAATTTACACAAAACATAGAAAAACACGACGCGTTCTTTTTACCAGAACTTAAATGTTATCCGGGGTGTCTGCACTCAATACACATTGCATTGTACGAATGTACATTTAGGTAACGATAAAATTTAAAAATATGTACTTACCAGGGCAAATACTGAAACTATTGGCAGAAGCACGCGTTGTAGCGCGCGCGTGCAAAAAGAATGGATGCAATATTATTTGAATTTTGCTCAATTCCATTAGCTTACTTTCAACTTTAGTCTGTATTACGCTGGTTATTCGTGGTCAAAGACATCTTTTAGAAATTCCTATGCTGAAGTCGAGTGTTTGAATTTCGCCAAGTGAGGGTAATATAATTATGTGACGGGAAAATATTCTTTTTTGTATGTAGATAAATATTTTTACGATGTTTTTCGGCAAAATATGTTTTGATGTTTATTTAGGCTTATGACTAGGGTAAAAACCATCGCGCTAGTTTATTTAAAAAGGAACGTTGAACGTGTTTGTATAAAAACTAGAAAGAAGGCAGTCATAAGAATACACACTTATAACTATTTTCTGGTTTAAATGCTAAAATGAAACAGCGAGTATTGAGTACGTGAGCCAAACAAAACACAATATTCTTTATTGACTATGCATACGATAACAGTAATGCTATTCGTTTTACCTCAAAATTTTCTTTACGCCAATTTTAATTCAAACACCGTATATTCATCCGTATTAGGATTCAAAACAAGGATTTAGAGTTAGAATGATTTAGAAAACCAAAAATGTGTCGAGGAAGATTTAAAGCAGAGTTGGACAACTCTGCTGTAAAAACAAACCTTATTCGGAAGTGGACAAAATCTTGCATTATACGCGAAATAAAAATCAGAGCAATGAATTTGCAGTAATTATTCGTTTAACAGTTTTGATTGAGTTTCATGAAAGTGCCAGTTTAGGATATCGAGGGTTCAGTGAAATCTTTTCAAAAGTGAGTTAAATTTTATTATTTCATTAAATGAGGTGCTTTTTTAATGGGTAACGGTTCTATACAAAATTGTGAAGTATATCACCGTTATAGTTATGATAATTTAGTTTCCGATATTTATAAAAACTCAATACCACGCAAGAGGAAATATACTAGAGGTATGGTAGCTAAATTTGATCGTCAAATGAAAGTGAGGTGGTTCAAACTGTGCACATAGAACAAAGAATATATGAGGCATTTGAAACTGAAGTTAGCAGTTGATCAATTCCACTTTGAATTTACCCCGTCTTGAAATGAATGCCTCATTTATGAACGCGACACTTTCCCACGAAATATATTAAAACACTGCTTCATGTTTTTTTTTCGTTTCTCAAATAAAAAAGTTTTAACCAAATTATATCCATGAAACGCTTCGTTAATCAACTTTCAACAACGAATCAATCCTTCCCTGTTCCACTCTTTGTTTCAGACTCAAGAGTCTTAAAATTCACACCTGTGATGTTTGATATCTCGCAAAGAAAGGAAGGAAAAGTAAACCATGCCAATTATACTGTTCTGCGGTGGGAAGGTAAAAGAATATCATCGCACATGTAAAGATATTTGAAGTAACTTATTTTTAATTTCCTACAAACATCAGTGAAATGTTTGCAACTTGACTTTTTGCACATGCTTTTTGTTTCGTTGAAAGTAAAAAAAAACAAGTTGTTCAATAAACTTATAGGAAATTAGATGAAAAATTGCGAAAACGAATTATCGATACTGCTGTTTACCTGCCCAAGTAAGTGTTGCACAACTTCAGGAGTTTTTCTGATCAATTAAAAAAACACTTTAAATTTTAGAAAATTGTGTCAATAAAAGATGGTTTCGTTACTGGAACAGGAAGGTTAGTCAGTGAAGTCCATTGCAATTAGCAGACTAATGGAGAATAATAGTCTGCCTTGGGCAAGAAAACGGCAGTGTCTGCAGAAATGAGGTTTCGAGATATTTGAAGAAAAGCGCTTTTGATTGAATACTTACAATAGGGAAACGTTGAAATTAGACTTTTCCCGCGCTTTTCATTCATCGGAAACCAAATAAGAGAGCATGTACAGTAAAACTAACGTACAATAGATGAAAAAAATTAAAAATTGCAGGTTCTTGCCCAGGGTGATTAACCAGTAACTGACCACTGGAGCACCAAAATGTACAAAACAAGACAAAATAAGTGGTTATTTTTAATATGATTACTAGAACTGAATCGATTTACGGCATGAGTCATATTTTTCGCGAAATTTAGTACACTGGGGTATACAATATTTTTATGCAGAGAAAACAGACTTTTGTGGAAGGGAATTGAAATCCTTGTTCAAGAAAATGCTGTACTTAAGGAGCCCAAATTTTGCTTAGCGCAGAACGGACTGATGCCGTTTCTGCTTTCAACCTGAATGAAAGAATAGTGAGACGCGATGTGGATATCGTAAGATAATAAAAAATGCTAGATTTTTCTGCGCATCGAAGTAAACACAAGTAACTTCAATCTAGCATTATTACGTTATCGGAAGGTCATTCATTTAGGGGGTCAGGAGGACAGCGGGGATCACCCTCCCCCCCCCCGACGTTTAAAGCTTATTTTTATATAAGTGGGCATTACCTTGGTTACAGTCTAGAATAGTTCCTTCTTATTTATTTATTCATTTTTTGTGAAAATCGAAATCGCCTGTAGTAGGAAAAACTGTATTGGCATCAATTTTTCGCATAAAATTTTTAATCACATAGTAATAGGTGCAGTAAAATATGACCGTTTTCCATAACATTCATAAACCAAACATATAATCAAAGCACATTCAGCTTTTCTATCTTTTCCAGCATGGTTTTGCTTGTTGTTTAAATTTTAACTTCGCTTTGTTTTCATTCTCGACACAATTCTCTAATGGTTTACAAAGTAATGGCACCAATGGAGGTCGTCCTACATCAATGCCTGCAACATGTCCAACGACTGAATTTTTTAGGTGCAAAAGAAAGTTTTCTTAGGGGGAGTCTGTGGTCACTGGGGGCGAAATTTCTGTAGCTTCATTCCTTGAAAAATATTGAACTGCTATTGAAAACCACAGAATGCTACACAGAACGTTAGTTTCGTCAGGGTTTACCTATGTATTTCTGTTAATTGATGAACAAAAACTGAGAAAAAATTGAAAGTTTATGAAGAAGTGATAACAATAAACGAAGACGCTGATTAGAGTATCCGAGTTTTTTAACATGTGTTAACATACAAGTGTTCCGGGATTTCGTGATTCTGATAACAGAAAGCGAATGATAACATTAACCGTGATCACATTAAGCGGCGCCTACTGTATCTTATTGAAATTTCTTACCTATTGGATTGGTGGACAATTATTTGTGCAATTTCCAGAACATATCGCTTAAATCCAGAACATTTGGATTTCAATACTGTTCATATTTGCTTTGATAAATGCCAAGATTATGGCCAATTTGAGACGAGGGGTGGGTGATGGGAAAAGATTTATGATATATCACAGAATAAGAGAAAAAAAATAATATTTTGCGCAATCGCACCATATGTCACTACAGTGAAAACTAAGCAGAAAAAGCTAAGAAAAATAGCAGATGAAGCAAATTTCAAAGGCCTGGCGGAGGTTTTAAATATAATATGATGTAATAATTATTTTATTCACCACCAAAAGGTGTTACTATTCGGTTATTTAGACTACGGGCGATTAAAAAAATACATATTAAATGAAAAAAAATTAAAAAAAAAAACTCTTTTTACAAAATTTTTGAAACTTTAGGGACTTATCGGGGGTCTAAATATATTTTAATTACCAAAACACTTTTTTAACGAACATTAATCTGTCAATACACAAATTTTTCCACCACAAGCGATTAAAAAAAAATTTTACATAATTTTTTTGAAAACATTTTTTTTAAATGTCAATTTTTACATATCTGCTGAAACTTTAAGGGGCCTGAGAGGGATCTAAATATATTTTGATTCCTAAAAAATATAAATAACAAACATTTGATGCCAATACACTACTTTTCGCACCACAGGCGATTTCGATTTTAAAAAAAAGTTAAAATCGACCCACCCTTTTGCACACTATTTACTCCTCCCCCCCTCCCGGGAAGAATTCGAAATCATGGGCCTTGGGTCCAGGTGAAGCAAAGAAGTTTCGGAATGCAATTTGATGTCCGTGATCATTTCGCATGGATTTTATTAACATCACTCAAGGAACTGTTTAAAACAACTGTACGTTTTCAGTGATGTAAATGCTGGTCAAAATAAGAAAAAAACTGTTTTCAGACTTTTTCTGGAAATAAAACTAAAGAAATTTAACGAGATTGCTCATGATTTCTCTCTCAGAGGACATTTGTTTGTTATTTGCGACCGACGTTTTGGGAAAGTAAAATGAATAATAAACAGATGCAGGTATGACAGGTTATTGCCATGTCTAATGCCACGTCTTATGAGTGAAATTATGAAATAGAATCAAGGTTCATTGTAAAATAGGTTGAAATGAATGTAACTGCTAAAATAGGTGCCTTCCTGTAGCGTACATACACATCGGTGCCCCCCCCCTCCCCTGTTAGATTTTCAAGTGCGTCTCCACACCCCAAAAGATGTTTTCTTTTACTTTATTTTTAATACAGTGTTACTTTTTCAGAGCTTGCGCCATCATACGTGATATCCCCACCCCCCTCCTTGCATCTCGCGGCTTGCGGGTTTGCTATTTGCACCACCCTGGTGTCTTTATTCTTTCTGTCAAATTGAGATTTTGGAGAAACGCTTCAATGGGGATGACAAATGTTTTCAATCCACAACATTCATAAAAATTCAAATATTCTACAAAACAACAAGGAAAGGTTTCAGACTAGTTATTTTAATGACTTTCTTCGTGCTCTCAAAGTAGAGCTTGTTGCAAATATTGAACACAAAAGAAAATTTTTTCTGATGTAGGAGAAAAAACCAATATCAATATTGTATATTCAATGCAATTTCGACCATAATCATATTAATATGTACATCGAACTTGGTAAAACCAGACAAGCGCAGGATAAAAAACAATTCTATGGAGGATGTCTTTTTGAGGAATAAGAATAGTTTTTTTATCTGTACCTTGGAGGGATACAACACCATGTCTATTTTTATAACTTTACCACGTGGTGTTTTATCCCCTTAAGTTAAAATGGCCTTCATTTTCTTTTAATATACGCTATATCCATTTTTTTTAATTACTGATTTTGGACATAGTGCTTTATGCGTCTAGAAAATGTGAGAAAAGCCGATTTTAACTCTGTCATTTTGGGAAAAAATGGACAGTGTTGTATCCCTCTGATGTACAGATATATAGGGTAAAAGAATTCTCCGTTTGTTAAGTTTTTTTTGTATTTTTTTTTCTTTGTCCATCAAACTTTATTATTTTACAAAGACAAGACTTTAGAAAGATAAAAATACAAGAAGTATTTACTTCGTAAATAATGATTTAAAGCATTCGGAATTCAGTAATCATTTTCTTCAATCTGTTATATTATTTTTAAATGTCATGAATCAGTTTGAAACAAATCTGTTTTACTTGATTTACTTTTTCTTCACTCTAAACTATACTTTCAGGCATAAATATAATTTTTTTGAACTTTAACGTCAGCGACGAAATGAAACAATTTAAGGTGCGGTAATAATGTCAAAAATTTTTTCTAGAGTTTAGTTATTTTTAAATGAAATGACCATGTTTTATTGATTCCAGAAAAGTTTCATAAGTGGACTTTTGCTCTTTCTGAGATAATCGATTCGACTCACTTTTAATATCCTGTGAAACGCTCGGTTATAATTTATTGTTGTAACTTAAATTTTGATTACCAGTTAAGACGATATACACTTCAAAAGACGCCTACAAAACTACTAGAACGTCACATCTTACAAGTGAGAATTGTCATGGGATGAAATGCTGAGAAGGAGTCAAGGGCTCAATTGCTACCGAAATCTCTTTTTTGGAACTAAAATAGTAAACAAGTAGAAAAATAGTAACTAAAAAATATTACTAATCTTTGATAGTGGTACTTTTATTGACAAGAAGAACAATTTTCATTTTTTCCCTATTTTCTTCCAGTGAAAACGAGCAGCACTTGTTAAAATTTCCACCTAATATCTGTACAGCGTTAAAACGGTATACTATATTTCGATTTTTTAAATGATTGCAAACGCACAATGTATTAGACAAAAACTGTAGAATCTGACAGTTTTCCTTGAAATAGAAATAATTAAATACGTAGCGGAACTTCCCTGGCACCCGACCCAATCGTTCCCAACTTCACAGCAGGCACGAAAGTAGCACAATATTTAAAATACAGTATAACTTTGATTACACTATTGTCAAGGGACCGGAAAAAGTTATCGTTAAATCAAGGATATCGTTAAATCGAGGAGCATAAATATTCAGTGCAGTTAAATCCGAATCTCTGAAATGTACCATTATATTAAGGAAATAGTTAAATCGGGTATGGTTAAATCGAAGTTATACACAATGTCACCCATTTACTTACGGGATTTTATACGATGCAAAATTAGACAAATCCAAAGCAGAGTTTAATTTCATTTTAATCATTGACCTCGCACCCTTTCCAATTCCTTACTTATCTTTATTTAGTTGTAAACTAAACTTTGTTTAAAAAGGTAAGTGTTCAGAGCTACAAATGATTGCTGTCCACATTAATGAAAAATCAAAATGTTAAGGAGCAGGAACCTTATCTAGTCACAATGCATATTTTTAAGGGACCTATCTGAACACATTTATTTTGTAATGGGGTAGAGTACTATAGCTCTTACAAGAAAAAGAATACTTTGATCAAATTGAAAACATACTAAACTATAAACAGTCTCAAGTATGGGCACTTGACTACTTCTACGCATTCTCAAAAACAACACCAACCTATTTGTAGTGAATTTCCCACGTAATGAAGAAATGAAAGCAATAGAAATACACTTAATCCTCTTAAATTTCCAAACAGAACCACTATTTTCGAATGCATGAATAAAAGCCTATTAATAAATAATAGCCTATTAAAAATAAGTAAAAGCCAATTGAAAAATTATAAATTTTTTTTACATTGATTTCTAGTATAAAATAGTAAAAGGAATGCATCCCTTAAGCAAGTCGGGGTCCGAAGCTCGGGTGGAAACAGGAAACTTCTGAGGGTGCTTGGTAAATTCACATAAGTATTGACGCGCGAAAGCGCTAATACAAAGGTCCGATGAAATATCCCCCTTCCCATGAGGTGGGGGGGGGGATGTAACATGAAAAAAAAAGAAGAAATAAACATAAAATAGCCGGAGTCGGAGTCTGGTGTTTTAAAATCCAGGTGTCGAAGTCAGCCATTTTCCTTCTGACTCCGTTGCCCCGCTCAGAACAAATGTGGTTTTAACAAGTGGCAGACAATTTTTTTTTGTTTTAGGAGATAAGTGTTTTTAAAATTACATTATTATTTATTTATAAACTTTCAAACATTAAACACTTCTATATATTATAAGAAAACTACATACCTCAAAGGAAATCTTCAAGAGTAACACGTCAAATGCTAAGAAGCATCCACGACTGAGGAACTCTCAAATTGGCGGGGTATTTACGGATATCTTCATTTCAATTCACTTGGCGCAATTGCGCAGAATTAATCTGAGACATGCGTTTGAAAGTCCCTCCTCACTGATACTTAGGAGTTAGTAGGAAACCCAGCTGTTCTGATTTTATTACGATTGTCCTGACTTTTAGAGCTTTTGGTTATACTGAAGATGACTTGATATTTTCATGAAATTCGACTTGCTAATTTGTCCTGAACTTTCGTGTGAAGTATAACTTAAAAGTGATACTTGTGATTCGTAAAATGATATATTTCGTTAGTTTTGAGATTATATGCCTCATTTTTCTGTAATATATATATATTTCTCTGGCTGATCGTGTTATAGTTCGTTTTTCACAAGAAGGCACTTGACTCCTCCCTCGTCCCGTGGGATCCGATGATTCTATTTCGCTGTTTTCGGCAGAAGGTATTTCGGATCATAGCATTTTGTTGTAAAATTAGCGGTTTTTAAAGTGTAAGAATAACTAAAATGATAACAGAAAAGTGAAGCAAGTGATGTAAAGGACTTTTTTGCACATTAAAATGCACACGCAAATTAAGGCTTTCTGGTTGTTTCCTTTAGATGCACGTGGATTGCGTACCGATCACCCCCGCGTAAAATTCAACTCTGCGTCCCAGGAGGTGTGGCAAAGTGCCTTCTCATGAAAAACGGACAATAGTCTGCAAGAAATACGGTGTTGATTTATTGTTGATTTAACATTCTTTTCCATGCCATCAAAGTTTTGTCCGACTTCATCATATATCCGGGCGATTAATTGTTTTAAATTGAATACCTATCGTTGCAGAATATTGAGAATCGTGAATAGTAAGGGCATTTGCAGCCGAGTGGTTGTGCTTGCCTGCGTGTGTCGCCGGAGGTCGTGTGTTCGTTTCCCCATGGTGCTCTGGGTGTGATTTCCTTCATTTCTGCTATAAGTTATAAATGGAATTTCTTGCTGTTATCACATGTAGAAACGGATGCGAATCCCGTGGCATTGAGTCCTATTAATTTTGAATGTGCATATGTTTCAGTTATGAATTCTAAAATCATGAAAATATATCACCTTTTTATTTGCAGAGATTCCATGAATAGCGCCTGTTTATTTTTTGTTTCTGTTCATCATTTTGTGCATAGATTTGAATACAAAAGAATTATACCTTGTAATTCATAATTCTTTCCGACATCTAATCAATACAAGCAAGATATAATACTTCTAAAACTGCGTGAAAAGTATGAAAATAAGAACTGGACACAATGAGAGTCTATTTCTCACAAAAACAAACCTTAGAACCACTTTCCACTTTTTTATTTCACAGGAAGTTGAAATTCATAAATAAATGTTTTTTGTCACCTTCCGCGAGACAGTTAAAGCTAGTTGAAAGCAGCTGCTTCGAATTTTTAGTCCCGCTGGAGTTAAATCCAATAAACTATAGGGGGCGCTGCAGCCGCTGTAATGGCGGATGAAAAAGGTAAAACAAACGCATGCCGTAACTTATAACTTGCATCTTCGCTTCGTGAATGGCAGTAATTTTCCATCGTGTTTGTGGGAAGCTTTCTTTTCTATTCTACTGAAATTACATTTTACTACAAACTGAAGCCTGTAATTTGCCCCAAAGAAAACACGTGGAATGGAATGTCTTACCTTTTTCTTTAGTATTGTTAACCACCGCAAGGTAGAGCGTATTCGAGCTCTGGAGTTGCGAATCGCAATTTACTATTACGATATGGATTCATGGGGTGTGCTACGACAATTACGAATTAGCTGCAAGATCGGGAACAGAAACACACGATTCCTTGATGACTGATTTATTAAAATCGTTTCCAGATTCCAGAAAAAAAAACTGTTTTATAGTAGCGTACTGCGAAATTTCAACGAAAGTTCGCTCAAAATTGTGCCCTCTAAAAATCGAAAGTTACAAAATGATGATGGTTAAAATTCAAAATATTAAGTGCTTGAAATAATAGTTCAAAGACTACAACCACATTGCATGACTACCTAGACAGAAAAGCAAACTGTGAGCAGGTGAATTCGAAACGCACATGGGAATTTTTGAAACTACAGATTGCGTTGAGAATTTCAAACTACTCGGCAAAACTATTGCAATCTAACTACAACTGGACGAAGTCATTTAGAAAGTAATAGAATGAATGAGTTTGGTTTGAATAGCGTTAAAAGAAATGGTCGAGTAAAATGCAAGGATCACGGGAAAACAAATTTTTTGTATGTAGATAAATATTTTTACAATGTGTTTCGGTAAAACATGTTTTGATGTTTATGATTATGGTAAAAACCATCGTGCCAGTTTATTTAAAAAGGAACGCTGAACGTGTTTGCATAAAAGGTAGAAAAAAGGCAGCCATAGGAGTGTACACTAATAACTATTTTCAGCTTTTAATTCTAAAATAAAACACTTAGCGAGTATTTATTACGTGGGCCAAACAAAACACAATATTCTTTATTAATTACGCATACGATAACAATAATGCTATTAGTTCTACCTCAAAACTTTCTATACGTCACTGGAGTTCAAACACCGTATATTCGCCCGTATTAGGATTCAAAACAAGGATTTAGAGTTAGAATGATTTAGAAAACTAAAAATGTGTCGAGGAAGATTTAAAGCAGAATTTGACAACTCTGCTGTCAAAATAAACCTTATTCGCAAGTAGACAAAATCTTGCATTATACGCGGAATTAAAAATAAATGTAATGAATTTGAAGTAATTATACCTTCGTTTAACAGTTTTGATTGAGTTTCATCATAGTGCCATTTTATGATATCGAGGGTTCAGTCAAACATTTTCAAAAGCGAGTTAAATTTTATTATTTCATTAAATGAGATGTTTTTTAAAGGGTTACGGTTCTATACAAAATTGTGAAGTATATCAGGGTTATAGTTATGATGATTTAGTTTCCGATATTTATAAAACTCAATAACACGCAAGAGGAAATATACTGGAGGTAAGGTAACCAAATTTGATCGTAAAAGGAAAGTGAGGTGGTTCAGGCTGTGCAGTTAGAACAAATAATATACGAGGCATTTGAAACTGAAGTTAGTAGCTGATCCGTCTTGAACTAAATGCCTCATTATGAATGCGACACTTCCCCCACGAAATACATTGAAACGCTCCGCTTTATTTTTTTTCTGTTTCTCAAGTAAAAAGTTAACCAAATTATATCCATGAAACGCTTCTTCAATCAACTTTAAAACAACGAATCTGTTTCAGACCCAAGAGTCATAAAATTCACACCTGTGATGCGTGATTTCTCGCAAAGAAAAGAAGGAAAGTTAAACCATGCCAATTACACTGCTCTGCGGTGGGAAGGTAAAAGACGGTATCATTGCAAATGAGTGAGATATTTGAAATAACTTACTTTTGATTCCCTACAAACACGAGTGAAATGTTAACAACTTGACTTTTTGTTCATGCTTTTTGTTTCGGTGAAAGTAAAGAAAGCAAGTTAGTTCAATAAACTTATAGGAAAATAGAGGGAAAATTGTGAAAACGAATTCTCGATACTGCTGTTTACCTGCCCAAGTAAGTGTTGCACAACTTCAGGAGTTTTCCTGATCAATTAAAAAAAAACACTTTAAATTTTAGAAAATTGTGTCTATATCAGATGGTTTCGTAACTGGAACAAGATGAATATCCAGTAAAGTCCATTGTAATTAACAGACTAATGGAAAATAAGATTCTGCCGTGGGCACGAAAACAGCAGTATCTGCGGAAATGAGTTTTGGTGATATTTGAAGAAAAGCGCTTTGAATTGAATACTTACAATGGGTCAACGTTGAAATTAGACTTTTCCCGCGCTTTTCATTCACCGGAAACCAAATAAACAAGCATTTACAATAAAGCTAACGTACAATTGATGAAAAAAAAATAAAAAATTGCAGTTACTTGACCATGGCAGTAAGGAGATTAACCAGTAATTCACCACTGGAGCACCAAAATGTACAAAACAGGAAAAAAATAAGTGTTTATTTTTAATATGATTACTAGAACTGAATCTATTAAGGGCATGAGTCATATTTTTCGCAAAATGGAGTTCACTGGGGTGTACAATATTTTTATGCAGAGAAAACAGACTTTTGTGGAAGGGAATTGGAATCCTTGTTCAAGAAAACGCTTTATTTAGGGGGCCCAAATTTTGCTCGGTGCAGAACGGACTGATGCCGTTTCTGCTCTCAACGTGAATGAAAGAATAGTGAGACGCGATGTGAATATTGTAAGATAATAAAAAATACCAGATTTTTCTGCGTATCGAAGCAAACACAAGTAACTTCAATCTAGCATTATTACCGGTATTCGAAGGTCCTTCATTTAGGGGGTCAGGGGGACAGCGGGGATCGCCCCCCCCCCTCCGACGTTGAAAGCTTAATTATTTTTATATAAGTGGGCATGTTGTTATTGCTTCCGATAAAATTTGCCTTGGTTATACTCTAAGATAGGTCCTTTTTATTTATTTATTTATTTTTTGTGAAAATCGAAATCGCCTGTAGTAGGAAAAGTTGTGTATTGGCATCAATTTTTCGTATAATAAACTTTTTGAAAATCAAAATATATTTAGATCCCCCGCCAGACCTTTGAAGTTTCGCCAAATATGTGAAAATGGACGTTTAAAAAATGTTTGTGTATTTTTTAAATTGTTGTTCGCGAAGAAATGTTTGGTAGATAAAACATATTTAGACCCCCGGCCAGACCTTTGAAGTTTTGACAAATACAGTGGCTCTTAAAAGTGATCGTACACCTTGAAATTGTGTAGTAAAATCAAAATAACGCAAAACTGAACTCGAATATTAAGTCCATTTTTTTCACATCATTCTTATGCCATTCTAAAAAAAAAAAAAAACCTGTATTTCTTTTTTTTCAAAATATTGCCTGATTTTAATTTGAAAATTTTTCAAAAAACGAAGAGACAGAAATAATATACCACAAAAGTCATCGTACACTGAACTATTTTCGAATAAATTCATGATTAAAATTATTAGGTGTCGATTTTTATTATTTTTGCACTGTGATGATACTGTAAAGTCATTTGGCTTTTATATTTTGATTATTTATTCCTAATATTCTGCTTATTGTTTTTAAATGGCTGGTATTTGTAAAAAACAACGATTACTATTCGAAATTTGGATTTTCCCCATTCACAGTAGCGTCAAATTGGTTTGAAATGTCTCTAAGTTAGCTAATTTGGACCATTCTATATCAAAGTGCTTGATAAAATGCCTTTAAAGAAAAGAAGCGGATCGAAAACAAGGCAAGAAAAGGTCAACCAGCAAAGTTAGTAAAACGTGATCGGAGATTTACTATTCAAAAACTTTTGAAAAATACACATTTGAGTGCTGTAAAAGTTTTTGCAGAGTTTAATGAAACATTTTACGTTTAATTTTCACCTTTGTTCGCAAAGTTCCCTGATTAGCTGGATTAAATGGGACCTCTTCCCGCAGAAATTTTCTTGTTCGTGCAAAAAACAGAAAGCTTACGTTTTCCGTCGCAAAATCCATGATAAATAAGCTCAAAACGTTTTGGAATAACGTCTAACTTACAGATGAAAATAAATTGAATATCTTTATTCAAGTTGTTGTATAATTGTAAATAGAGGAAAAAAAAATGAGGAATTTAATGAAGCTTAAGAACTTAGTTGGATCAGTTAATCAGGACGATTAAGGTTGTGTGAGGGTGCATATCAGAATCAGGCTTAGTGGTTTGGAATTTTTTGATGCATTAATGAATCATGCTGTTCATTTTAACATTTTAAAAAACAATTTTAAACTCTTTGCCAAACATTTGGCAATCGGAAACAACTTTGTATTTTATTAGTTTAAGTGTACGATTGAACACTTAAAAAATTGCACTAAAAAAGAAAAAACAATGAAATCTAGTCACAGACGTTTAGAAACTGTTGTTAATACTGCATGATATTCTACTAAATAATAACTTAGTAAAGAGTTAAATTAATTTCTAACGAAGAGCATTTTTTTTTGAAGGGTACGAAAACTTTGAGATGAAGTTTTTAGCATTTTTTGGTTATTGATTTCTTAAAAATCAAGTTTTATTATTAGGTTATTAAAAATGTTCATTTAGTTTTGTTGAAAAGAGATCTAATAATTAAATACCTGCTCCAAAATATTAGTTTTAACTCATGGATAGGGGCGTATTTCATTGAAAATCGTAAGTGTACGAACACTTTGGGGAGCCACTGTATGTAAAAATGGACATTAGTTTCTGATTTTTTAAATTTCTTACACAGAATTTTTTTGATCATCTGTGGTAAAAACGGTTGCCTATTAAAATTCTTTGCACGTTACAAAAATGTACTGACATCAAACGAAATTTAAGCCCCCCCCCCCTGCCGTTTCCCTCGGAAAAATTTGTAATATTTGCAGTATTTTTAAAGTACGAGTTTTATTAAACACTTTTTCTCATTAAAGACATTTTTACACTTTCTTTTCCTATAATAACACCACATAACTCCTTTGAATTAAAACTAAAGCTCAAAACAGGAAAGCGCCATTGGACTTGTTTGCGTCGCTATTTTACAGCAGCTCTTAAGATTGTTTCCCCGAAATTAACGCCAAGTTCCTTAGAATATCCTTCAAGGAGGTGGCTGCATTCGAATACCACCATGGTCCTCCCAGCTCCCAAATTTAGGCACTGAAATTTTTTTTTTTTTTGTAACATTGAAATTTTATACCTCACACTGCTTTGTTTTGTTTTCGAACTTTGGCATTAATTTTCGAAACACCAATACTGTGCATACAAAGCCATTACAATTTGTTGCTCCACAATTAAATGAAGAAGCTTCTGCCACAAACCTAACTACTCTTTCGACCTCTTGTGTAAATTCCAATACTCACTTTCAGTTATGTCACTCGTTTTATCCATCTGCAAGTTTCACATTTGGTATATATGTTGGGACAGTGGAGGGTACGCAAGTACACAATCTTGCCAATTGATCGATTCTGCATAGTCTTTTGCTTGAAAATTGAGAGGTAAAATGAAAAATCACCAAGAGTTTCATTAGTAAAATATTGGGTCTTTGGGATCGTTCTGTGGCATAATTTTTTCCATGGATAATGTTTCATTGCTCATGGTAATCAGGTTTGTTGGATGACCATAACAGCCATTCTGTTTGAATAACAGGACCAACTACTAATTTCAGATCATCGTTGAGATATCTTGAGTAGTGGACAACTTCCCAAACATGCTGTGCACCGGCTGTGCATAAAGACTCAGTTTAGTGAGAAACCAAACTTTTGCATATACGCTTTTGCAATGTATTCGACAATAGTCTAAATATATAAACGAAGTATATATCTTATTGAGATTTCTTACCTATTGAATTGGTGGACAGTTATTTGTGCAATTTCCAGAACATATCGCTTAAATTGTGAAGATATGGATTTCTATCCTGTTTATATTTGCTTTAATAAATGCCAAGAATAGGCCGATTTGTGAGACGAGGGGTGAGTGATGGACATAGTTTGATATATCATAGAATAAGAGAAACAAGTAATATTTTGCGCAATCACACCACACCATCTGTCACGACAGTTAAAATTAAGCAGAAAAAGCTAAGAAAAATAGCAAATGACGCAAATTTCAATGGCCTGGCGGAGGTTTTAAATATAATATGATGTAATAATTATTTTGTTCACCACCAAAGGGTGCTACTATTCAGCTATTTATTAAAACTCTTTTACAACGAACATTAAGGTGTCAATACACAAATTTTCCCCACCACAAGCGATTAAAAAAATTATGCATAAGAAATTCCTTCAAAACATTTTTTTTTTAAATGTCAATTTTTACATATCTGCTGAAACTTTAAGGGGCTGGCGAGGGATCTAAATGTATTTTGATTTTAAAAAAAATGTATAACAAACATTTTATGCCAATACACTAATTTTCCCAACACAGGCGATTCCGATTTTAAAAAAAAGTTAAAATCGGCCCACCGTATTGCACACCATTTACTCCCCCCCCCCGGAAGAATTCGAAATCACGGGCCTTGGGTAGAGGTGAAACAAAGTATTATCGGAATGCAATTTGATATCCGTGATAATTTCGCATGGATTTTATTAACATCACTCTAGAAACTGTTTAAAAAAACTGCACACTTTTAGTGACGTAAATGCTGGTCAAAATAAAAAAACTATTTTCAGACTTTTTCTGGAAATAAAGCTAAAGAAATTTAACGAGATTGCTCATCATTTCTCTCTCAGAGGACATTTGTTATTCGCGACCGGCGTTTTGGGACAGTTAAATGAATAATAAACAGATTCAGGAATGACAGGTTATTGCCATGTGAAATCCCATGTCTTACGAGTGAAATTCTAAAATTGAATCAAGGTTCACTGTTACATCTGTTGAAATGAATGTAACTGCTAAAATAGGTGCCTTCCTGTAGCGTACATACACGTCGGTGCCCTCCCCCTGCAAGATTTTCAAGTGCGTCCCCCATCCCATAAGATTTGTTTTCTTTCATTTTATTTTAAATACAGTGTTACTTTTTCAGAGCTTGTGCCCTCATACCTCATATCCCCCCTCTCACACCTCGGCGATTGCGGGGGTGCTATTTACACCACCCCCTGGTGTCTTTATTCTTTCTATCAAATTGAGATTTTGGAGAAACGCTTCTATGGGGATGACAAATGTTTTCAATTCACATCATTCATAAAAATTTAAATGTTCTATAGAACAACAATGGACGGTTTCATACTAGCTATTTTTTGTGCTCGTAAAGTAGAGCTTGTTGCCAATATTGAGTACAAAAGAAAATTTTTCATAATGTAGGAGGAAATAACCAATATCAAGGTATATATATATATATATATATATTCAATGCAATTTTGACCGAAATCATTAATATGTACATCGAACTTGGTAAAACTACACACGAGCAAGATAAAAAAAATATTTCATATGGAGGATGTCTTTCTGATGAATATAAATAGTTTAATGACTGTACATCTGGGGGATAAAACACTATGTCCATTTTCATAAATTTATCGGAGAGTATGTCTAACCACATGATGTTCTATCCTTTTAAGTGAAAATGGACTTAACGTTTTTTTAAAATACGCTATATCTCTTTTTTTTAATTACTTGTTTTGGACATAGTGCTCTACGCATCTAGGAAATATGAGAAAAGCCGATTTTAACTCGAATGTCCATTTTGAGAAAAAATGGACAGTGTTGTATCCCTCCGAGGTACAGATATATAGGTTAAAATAAATTCGCAGTTTGTTAAGTTTTTTTTTTCTTTTTTACATCAGATTCTTTATTTCACAAAGACAAGACTTTAGAAACATAAAAATACAAGAAGAATTCAATTCGCAAATAATGATTTAATGCATTCGGAATTCAGTAATCATTTTCATCAATTTTTTACATTATTTTTGAATGTCTTGAATCAGTTTAAAACAAATCTGTTTTACTTTATTTACTTTTTCATCAGTCAAAACTATACTTTCAGGCATAAGCCGATTTTTCTTTTAAATTAATTAACGTCAGCGACGAAATGAAACATAATTTAGGTGAGGTAATATCAGAAAAATTCGTCTAGAGTTTAGTTATTTTTCAATTTAATAACCATTTGTTATTGATTACTGAAGAGTTTAACAAGTGGACTTATGCTCTTTCTGAGATAATCGATTTGACTCACTTTTAACATCCCGTGAAATGCTCAGTTATAATTTAAAGTTGTAACTCAAGTTTTGAATGAAAATTAAGACGATATACACTTGTAAAGACATCTACAAAGTTACAAGACCGTCACATCTTACTAGTGAGAATTGTCATGGGATGAAATTCTGAGAAGGAGGTAAAGGGACAATTACTACCGTAATCCCTTTTTTGAACAGCAATAGTAAATACGTAGAAAATTAGTAACTAAAAAATGATTAGTAATCTTTGATAGTGGTACTTTTAATAACAAGTAAAACAATTTTCATTTTTTCTCTATTTTCTTCCAGTGAAAACGAGCAGCACTTGTTAAAATTTCCACCTAATATCTGTACAGCATTAAAAGAGAATGCTATATTTCGATTTTTTACATGATTGAAAACGCACAATGTATTAGACTAAAACTGTAGAATCTATGACAATAGATTGAAGTCTTGAAATAGAAGTAATGATTAAATACGTAGCGGAACTTCCCTGGCACCCGACCCAATCTTTCCTAACCTCATAGCAGGCACAAAAGTGGCACAATATTTAAAATACAGTATACCTTTGATTTAACGAATGTCAAGGGACTGGAAAAAGTTATCGTTAAATCAAGGACATCGTTAAATCGAGGATCAAAGACATTCAATGTAGTTAAATCCGAATCAGTGAAATGTAGCATTTTATTAAGGAAATAGGTAAATCGGGTATCGTTAAATCGAAGTTACACACAAAGTCACCCATTTACTTACAGGATTTTATACGAAGCAAAATTAGACAAATCCAAAGCAGAGTTTAATTTCATTTTAATTATTGACCGCGCACCCTTTCCAATTCCATCTTATCTTTAGTTGTGAAATAAACTTTGTGAAAAAAGTAAAAAAAAGTAATTTGTGTTCAGAGCTACAAACTATAGCAGCCCACATGAAAAAAAAAATCAAAATGTTAAGGAGCAGGAACCTTATCTAGTCACAATGCATATTTTTAAGGGACCTATCTGAACACATTTACTTTGTAATGGGGTAGAGTACTAAGGCTCTTACAAGCAACAGAATACTTTGTTCAAATTGAAAACATGCTAAACAGTCTCAAGTATGGGCACTTGCCTACTTCTACGCAGTCTCATAAACAACACCAACCTATTTGTAGTGAACTTCACACATAATGAAGAAATGAAAATAATAATAATACACTTAAGTCTCTTAAGCTTCCAAACAGAACAATTATTTTCTAATACTTGTATAAAATCCTATTACTAAGTAATAGCTAGCTACGACGTCTCCTAGTTTGCTTATTTTTTAACATTCTTTTTAACTAATAGCGACTGTCAGCAAATCGTTTTCTCACCTAACATTTTCTAGTAATCTCTTTTAAACAAAAAAATAACGTATATATTTTTACATTGATATCGAGTATAATACAGTAAAAGGAATGCATCCCTTAAGCAAGTCGGGGCCCGTAGCTCAGGAGGAAATTTCTGAGGGAACTCGGTAAATTCACAGAAGTATTGACGCGTGAGAGCGCAAATACAAAAGATCAGATGAAATATGTTTTATTTATTTTTTTTTTCAATCTAAAGCGTACGTCTATCAGCTCGATTTTCACAAAAAAATATGAAATAAAATAAGTACAGTTGAACACTGCTAATATGAAATGTCAAAAACCCACGAATTAGCTCGTATTAGCCGTTATTCGTAACAACCGTGAATGAGTGAGTGATATTGTGAAAAAACAAAGGATTTCCTACCTATGCTTAAAAAATAATACTACTAATACACACATTGTCATCTAACTATTAGTATCTTCAGAAAAGAATCACTTATTTCTTATAAATGAATGTTTTACAAAATATTGAAAAAGGAAGATAAAAAATCAACAATCACAGAATAGGTTGTAACCCACAAGGGAAGATGAAGTTTTAACTTTGAATAAATTGAAATGTCCTGGAATAAACAAATGTACCGGTTCCTATTTTCAACGCAAAACGTTTAATACTACGTAACATGAAAAAAAAAAAAAAAAAATACATAAAATAGCCAGAGTCGGAGTCTGGAGTTTTAAAATCCAGGTGTCAAGTCAGCCATTTTCCTTCCGACTCCGCTGCCCTGCTCAGAACGAATGTGGTTTTAACAAGTGGCGGGCAATGTATTTTTGTTTTAGGAGATTACTGTGTTTTTAAAATTGAATTTTTATTTATTTATACATTTTCAAACATTAAACATTTCTATCTATCATAAGAAAACTACATACCGAAAAGAAAATCTTGAAGATTCACACGTCAAATGCTAAGAAGCATCCACGACTGAGGAACTATCAAATTGGCGGGGTATTTACGGATATCTTCATTTCAATTCATTTAGCGCAATTGCGCAGAAATAATCTGAGAAATGCGTTTCAAAGTCCCTCCTCACTGATACTTAGGAGTTAGGTGCCCAGCTGTCCTGATTTTATTACGATTGTCATAACTTTTAGTGCTTCTTTTGATTTTGGAGATGTCTTGATTTTTTTTTTCATGAAATTCGACTTACTAATTTGTCCTGAACTTTCGTGTGAAGTATAACAGTCCTCAACTTAAAAGTGATACTTGTGATTTGTAAAATGATATATTTCGTTACTTTTGAGATTATATGCCTCATTTTTCTGTAGCATATATTTTTTTTCTCTGGCTCATTGCATTATTGTCCGTTTTTCACAAGAAGGCACTTGACTTCTCCCTCGTCACGGGGTATATGATGTTCATATTTCGCTGTTTTCGACAGAAGGCATTTCGGATCCTAGCATTTTGTTGTAAAATTAGCGGTTTTTAAAATGTAAGAATAACTAAAATGATAACAGAAAAGTGAAGCAAGTGTTGTAAAGCACTTTTTTGCACATTAAAATGCGCGCACAAATTAAGGCTGTCTGGTTGTCTCCTTTAGAAGCGCGTGGATTGCTTATAGATCACCCCCGCGTAAAATGGAACTTTGCGTTCGAGGAGGTGTGGCGAAGTGCCTTCTCAAGAAAAACAGACAATATATGCAAGAAATATGGTGTTTCTTGAAGTCTTCATCCGCCTTCCGCCTTTTTGTTGATTTAACATTCTTTTCCATGCCAGCAAAGTTTTGTCCGACTTCACCATATATCCGGGCGATAAATTGTTTTAAATTGAATACCTATCATTGCAGAATATTGAGAATCGTGAATAGTAAGAGCATTTCTAGCCGAGTGGTCGTGGGTTCGTTTCCCCATGGTGCTCTGAGTGTGATTTCCTTCATTTCTGCTATAAGTTATAAATTGAATTTGTCGCTGTTATAACATATAGAAACGGATGAGAAGCACGTGGTACGGAATATTAATTTTGAATATGCATATGTTTCAGTTATGAAATCTAAAATCATGAAAATGTACCACTTTTTTTTTTCAGATATTTCATGAATAGCGTCTGTTTATTTTTTCTGTCTGTACATCATTTTGTACAACGATTTGAATACAAAAGAATTATACCTTTAAATCCATAATTCTTTCTGACGTCTAATCAATACAAACAAGATAGAATACTTCTAAAACTGCGGAAGAAGTATGAAAATAAGAACTTCATGGACACACTGAGAGTCTGTTTCGCAACCTTACTCAAACTTAGAACCACTTTCCACTTTTGTTTTTGGCGGGGAAGTTGAAATTCATAAATAAATGGTTTTTGTTGTTTTCCGCGAGACAGTTAAAACTAATTGAAAGCAGTTGCTTCGAATTTGTAGTCCCGCTGGAGAGGAAAACGCAAGACCTATGAAAAATACTTTTGTTACGGTATGATCTTCAAACAAAAACATAACTTTCCTAGTTGTTCAAAAACATGGAAAATTTACGCAGCGAGCATGATAGTGAGGTTTAAGGTCAGGTTTCCTCGTAGGGAAATTGCCGATCTTCGGCTTTGCGCCACTCTCCGGATATAACGTGCATGTTCAGAGCGTACATACAGACGTCACGAGAAATCTCGTTGTAATTGACTCGGTGGTAGTCAAAATGGATGTTTCGGGTGTCTTTGCGTTCCTAGGCATATATCCACGTGTGATCGGGTCGAAAAATAAAACTCATTCATTCGGGGGTGAGCAAAATGGAAATTAAGGCCGATTTTCGATTGAAAATTTTTTTGCGAATACAATACTTCCTCTTTTTGTAAAAGGAAGTAAAAAGGTTGCGAAATATTAGCTTTATTCTAAGAAGCTTTAGAAAAGGAAAATAACTATATTCACACACACACACATATTTTCTTTTAACAAATCTTAAAAAAAAAAAAAAAAAAAAAAAACCGAGAGAAAGATAATGTTATTGTCCTGACTACAATCTACGTCGATTAAACGAAAACGATGGGCCATGTTTAAAATGAACATACGTCCCGTTTATTATGGCAGTAGTGGTACCCGCACGGCTTTGCCCGTAGTAGAAAATTAAAAGGTCATTTGGTTCGCCTGTATATTTACAAATAATTTACAATATATTTCTCACCAATTTGCTATGTTCATTTGCTTCCCCATGTTACGGTTCCACGTTATAATCATTCCGTAATTTATTAGCCCACATTGTGATAATTTACTCGGTAAAAATTTTTAAAAATTGGAATATAAAAGGAACAAAATCGAATTTACAAAAAATCGCTTCGAAATGCACACCCCCATGCGATAAACTTATTTACACTATGTGCGTCTCAGAGATCCAGGCAGACTTTCAGCTTTATTATGTTGCATTTTTAACCTTCCTGTTGTTTCAAAAGATAGCTTCGAACCACCCAAATGCCCCATTTTATCATTTTATAAAAGGGACTTATATTGATAATTAGGACATTAATTTAATACCGAAATTTAGTCAGTGGCAGCATCAGTCACTAACGCTTGGCACCCTTTTCCGAAAAGAAAATTCCGCTGGTGGCGTCGGTAGTGTGTCAGTGAATGCGTTTGCGATTTTAATACAAGAGTCCCTTGTATAACACGGTACACTCTTCTACACTTTTTAACCGACTTCAAAAAAGGAGCTTATGATTTCGTACTGCGGCTTTTTATGTGCGCTTTCGAATTATTCCAACACTACCGGACCGATTTGAATTTTTTTTTTTTTTTGTTTGGAAGGGTATACTTCTCAGATGGTCTCATTGTAATTTGGTCTGGATTTGATAAAGGGTTCCGGAGAAATCCAAGAAACTTTAGATTTCATACGTCACGGTCACGTGGTTTTGCTGTGATCGGTGTATTTTCACACCTAAGGTTTGGGCTTTCTCTTAAACGATATTTTATTCTCGCGGCACATCGATGATTAATTTTCGCAACGCTGCGCCGCCTGTTAAGATATTATTATAGGTGTTAATAATGTATTTATTACTGCGTAGCAAAGCAGTAAATTTAATATATTTTGCTACTTCAATAGTTAAAATTTATTACCTTTATATTTTATTTACTAATAAATAACTTTATTTAGGCACTAAAATATAAAGTTCTTTATTTAATATTCCAGTTTTCAAATATATTTAGTGTTCAATTGAGGGGGAATTGAATACAGAACACACTTCCCCCGATTTATTTTTTATATTCTTTAATAATATACATTATAACTGTGTATGATTTCTGAAGTTTGACCAATATTCTAGATTTACTATTTCACGATGCCGACAGCTCAATTTGAAATTAGAGTTATATTAATTAGCAGGCTTCAAAAAAAAGGAGGAGGTTCTGAACTCGTCGGATTTGTTTTTCCTTTGTACAATGTTCCATAAATACTCGAAGACACCTGTACCCCGGGGCGTGCACAGGGGGGGGGGGGACACCTGTTGGCTCGGGCCCGAGCCTGAAGGGGGCTCAATATTTTTATAACTAAGGGTGAAACGTAGGGATAAACAATATGGAGAGGGGCCCGTAAAAGTCATTTGTGGCTCCAAAATTTCTGTGTACGCCCTTGCCTGTACCGATAAGGAAAATTCTTTTTTTGTTTGAAACGGTATACTTCCTCGGCGGTCTAATGGTAATCAATTTCAGGTTTGATGAAATTGGAGGAACTCTTCAAATATCATACTCACATTTAAATCGATTTACACTTTATTAACTTTGTATATCGTCTCACTTAGTGAACCGGTTTTTATGCTTTTTTTTGTTTAGAGATGGTTTTGTTTAGGGATGGTGTAACGTAGGTTCCAAATCTTTGATTTACCCTATTTGTTCTTGAGGAAAAAGTTAAGGGTAAAACATTAAATTTCATGCAATTTCCCTCACAAACGATTAAATATAAAACCCATTGATAAATAAAGGCCATAAAACAAAGGTTTATACTTTCTTTACCTATAGTAAAAGAAAAGTACTAAAAATAGATATTATTAAGAGTAATGGGATTCTCTGAAGCAAACATAAAATTCATTCTAGTGGAATTTTTAATCTTCATTTATAGTGGGGCCATGTGAAGAAACATGCGACTTTTATCCTTTTATCACGAGTTACATGACACTAATTGCGAAACATAAATTACAATATTACAATTCTAAAGTTTCCAATTTTACAAATTTAAACTTAAAAAGTTTTCGTTTTTTTTTTTATTTTTTTTATTTTAGTGACTCGTGCATTTGCTTTCGGAAAGCAAACTTTGATAAAGTTGAAATAATGATGAAGATAATTTTTTTTTGTACCTAGCTACGCATTTGAAAAAGCCTTTCTTCACAATCGTCGAAAGTCCCCGAGACGCTTGCCGTGTTATTTAACCCACTAAAAAGCAAAAAATAAATTACTTTTAAATGAAAAAAAAACAGCCTTCAAAAAATACCCAGTAACTAAAAAGCAAAAAATAACTGATTACACTTACATTCTATTTCCTACCTAAACATATAAATGATATTTATTTTACAATTCCAGTACAAAAATCAACTAAACTAAACACCGAATTATAAAATACTGATTTAAATTACTATACGATGAATTATTCAAAATACCTAACTAATCATATATGATCTCTTAATTTTAAACCTTTTGATGTCGGGGCCTCCTATAAACTACTACCTAACGTAACTGAGCAGGTTTAGTTATAAAGACTAATTTCGCGTATAGTTAAATTAGTGTTTAATTCAGGATTCGGTGGGTTGTCAGTTACGTTATGTAGTTGTTTATAGGAGATCCCGACTTCAAAAGGTTTAAAATTAAGAGATCGTATATAATTAGTTAGGTATTTAAAAGTAATTTATCGTATAGTAATTTAAATCAGTGTTTATTTTATAATTCGGTGTTTAGTTTAGTTGATTTTTGTACTGGAATAGTAAAATAAATTTCATTTTTATGTTTGGGTAGGAAACAGAACGTAAGTGTAATCAGTTATTTTTTGCTTTTTAGTTACTGGGTATTTTTTGAAGGCGGTTTTTTTTTATTGAAAAGTAATTTATCACTTCTCTTCACTCTTCTTTTCCCTTTTTTTTTGTACTTAACGACATTTTTATGACACAAGAACCCATCTTTCCTGTCTTTATTTATTTTACTTTGCTTTAAACGGAAAATAGGCTAAAAATAAACGCAAAATATCGTTTGTAATTAAAAGTTAATATTATTTTAAAATAAAAAGGTAAAACATCGTGATAAGAAAATGAAATAAGATTAAATTTAAAATTTATGGTCTGCTAATATTTAATTTTATAAAAAAAAATTGTGAACTTCTGCATCTGTTAGCGTTGTTTATGTTCTAAAGATTTTGTTGGTCGATTATTGATATTCGATGATCTATTAATATAAGGCGTGAGTTTGATCTAATCTGCCAAACGAAGGGGGGGGGGGGGTAGAAGAGCGTGTCTAATTCGTAACCGAGTAACGAAGGAAAGAAGAAATATGAGCCAAAAAGATTAAGGCACATTTCTGAAATTCCTTCGAAGTCTACAAACAAAATAAGAACATATTAGAACTAAGCAGACAAAATCCTATAAAATGATATTTTTTTCATCGAGATAGTTACATTTTTCAGCGAGCTACAAGCTTTGAAACATTCGAAGCACTCAAGGTTGAATTGGCGCAAAAATGTGTAAATGTCATTTTCAAAAACAATCGTTTGAACTACAAGCGGTCAAAATCTACTAAAAACTGGATCATCCCACTAGCTTCCAAAGGACATCACAGTAAATCATATTGGGGTTCTAAGTTTGGCAGGAATTAAACCTCTTCTTTGAAAGATTAAAATCATCGTTTGTCAAAAAGATAAACAAGTAAACGTATTACAGCCCCTTTAAGTACAAAATCCCTCTGCAAAATTCTACCTCCATCTGTGTTTTTTATTTATTTATTTATTATTATTTTTTTTGAGTAATCACGATTGCTTAGTGTTCTCACTTGATTTTTGGCATCCTATCCTTTTATTTTCCCACCGCCACCCTCCGCACCATCACCGTCGACCGGCTCCTCACGATGCTGCTCCTGTAGCGAAAGCCGGGTTGCATCCATGTCCTACACTCACGCGCATACATACACAATTACACACACACACGCACACATACACACACAAACACATGCACATACATACACCTAAACACACATACACAAACACACGCATACATACAGACACCTACACATACACACACACAAGTACCCACACATTCATGCCTTCACACAGACAGAAACACATATGCCTACACACACATACACATACCCCCACACATACCCATACACATACCCCCCACAAACACATTCATACACACCACTACCCACACACTTACGCCATCACACAGACACAAACACACATGCCTACACACACATTCACATACTCACTATACACAAACGAACATACCCCCCACACACAAACATGCACGCCTACATACACACACTCGCGATTGCGAAAAACATAACTTGAATTCTAGATGTCAAAATTAAATTTTTTTTTTCTTTTTTCTTTTTTTGAATAAAACATAACATTTATAACATAATTATGATAAGAGGAATGTGTTAGGCAAAATATTTTGACAAACAACAAGGCGAAAGCCTTGTTGTTTGTCAAAATATGACGGGCGTAGGCGATCGTTTTTTCGGTTTTCGTTTCATATCGCAAAACCTTTAATTAATTGCGGGTAAAAAAATATATGTTGAGTTAATGAGCATAAAATTACCTTTAAAAAGAATTTTTTATTGTAGTTGTAATAGGGATCAAGGGCGCCTATATACAAAGTTTTTAAGAGGGGGGGGGGCTCAGATATTTTCCTCAGAGAAACTGATTTCAGTACGGATTAGAGTTATTAAAATTTGACATCTTTAATAATTTATTCATTAATTTCTGACGAAGAAATGTTTTTACACTTTTGCAAAGAAAAACAAACTAAAAGCAAGAAAGTTCTAATTCCAAAGGGGTTGGGGGGGGGGGGGGGTAATCCCCCACTTGCCCCCCTTAAAATCGCGCCCTTGGTACACACGTAAAGAGATCTGATTTTGGACTGATCGGACCTCTCTCTCACTTTAAGATCGTCCCCTCAGCAAAAATTTAAACTATTTCGGACTTAAATATCAGACTGTCTACACTGCCGACAATTGTTTCATCATCAGTGATTATAAAGTCGCCACCAATCAAAATCATCATCTATGTTGCTGCGATATCCAATCCCCGAGCGTTATTTTAGTTTTCCTGCAGGTTGTGGGGGGCCCTGCTTAAGGTTTATGCTTTCAGTTCTGTAAATTGGGTTCTGACCGTGAGCATTATTACGCAACCGATAGCGACGCGAAAACGACTGTCTCACTTTCTCAAAGATAACATGTCGATAAACTGTTACGCCCGTACAAGAATACCCGCGAATTTTCCGACTAAAAGAGGTTTAGAGATGACAGGTATACAGTGCCGCAGCAAAGATGGGGAGGGGCAGCAAACTGTTTTCTCACCTAACATTTTCTAGTAATCTCTTTTAAACAAAAAAATAATATATTTTTTTACATTGATCTCGAATATAAAATGGTAAAAGGAATGCATCCCTTAAGCAAGGCGGGGCCCGTAGCTCGGGAAGAAATTTCTGAGAGTGCTCGGTAAATTCACATAGGTATTGACGCGCGAGAGAGCAAAAACAAAAGATCCGATGAAATATACGTTGTTTTTTTTTTTCAATCTAAAGACTATGTCTATAAGCTTGATTTTCACAAAAAATTATGAAATAAAATAAGTGCAGCTGAACTCTGCTAATATGAAATGTCAGAGACCCACGAATTAGTTTATATTAGCCGTTATTCGTAACAACCGTGAATGAGTGAGTGATATTGTAAAAAAAAGAAAGAATTCTTACCTATACTTAAAAAATAATACTACTAATACACACATTGTCATCTATTAGTACCTTCAGAAAAGAATCGCTTATTTCTTATAAATGAATGTTTTACAAAATATTGAAAAAGGAAGATAAAAGTCAACAATCACTGAATATGTTTTTAACCCACAAGGGAAGATGAAGTTTTAACTTCGAATAAATTGAAATGTCCACGGATAAACAAATGTACCGGTACCTGTTTTCAACGCAAAACGTTTAATATAACGTAACATGAAAAAAAATGAAATATATAAAATAGCCGGATTCGGAGTCTGGTGATTGTGTGACAATCACCCGACTGGTGAAAAAATTGTGAACTTCTGCATCTGTTACCGTTGTTTATGTTCTAAAGATTTTTTGGTCGATTATTGCTATTCGATGATCTATTAATATAAGGCGTGAGTTCGATCTAATCTACCAAACGAAGGAGGGTGTTAGAAGAGCGCGTCTAATTCGTAACCGAGTAACAAAAGAAAGAAGAAATATGAGACAAAAAGATTAAGTCCAATTTCTGAAATTCCTGGGAAGTCTACAAACAAAATAAGAACATATTTGAATTAAGCAGACAAAATCCTATAAACTGAATTTTTTTTTCATCGAGATAACTACATTTTTCAGCGAGCTACAAGCTTTGAAACATTCGAAGCACTCAAAAGTTGAATTGGCGCAAAAATCTGTAAATGTCATTTTCAAAAACAATCGTTTGAGCTAAAACCGGTCAAAATCTACTCAAAACTGGATCATCCCAGTAGCTTGCGAAGGATATCAAAGTAAATCATATTGGAGTTCTTAGTTCGGCAAGAGTTAAACCTCTTGTTTGAAAGATTAAAATCATCGTTTGTCAAAAAGGTAAACAAGTAAACGTATTACAGCCCCTTTAAGTACAAAATCCCTCTGCGAAATTCTACCTCCATCTATTTTTTTTTTTTTTTTTGAATAAAACATAACATTTATAACATAGTTATTATTTTTAAAAGTCAAATCAGTTTAAAACAGATCTATTTTGCTTGATTTACTTTTTCATCACTCCAAACTATACTTTCAGGCATAAGCCCATTTTTTTTTATAACTTTAACATCAGCGACGAAATGAAACATAATTTAAGGTGAGGTTATAATGTTAAAAAAAAAAAAAAAAAAAAAAAACTCTTCTACAGTTTAGTTATTTTTCAATAAAATAAGTATTTTTTAAAGATTCCTGAAAAGTTTCGTAAGTGGACTTATGCTTTTTCTGAGATAATCGATTCGACACACTTTTAACATCCCGTGGAATGTAAAGTATAATAATAATAATGTAAGTATGATAATTTATAGTTGTAACTCAAGTTTTGACTGAAAGTTGAGACGATATACAGTAATAAAGACACCTACAAAGTTGCTAGAACGTCACATCTTACTAGTGAGAATTGTCACGGGATGAAATGCTGAAAAGGAGGTAAGGGCTCGCAATTACTACCGAAATATTTTTTTAAACTACAATAGTAAACAAGCAGAAAAACAGTAATTTAAAAAAAATGATTAGTAATCTTTGATATTGGTATTTTTATTTTGATAAGCTCGTAACTACAGGGAAATTTGATTTTTAAATTTAATTTTTAATATTGTATGGTTCAAAATAAAATGCAACGGTTATATTTCACAAAAATGAATTAACATTTCAATCTCTGCATAGAGGCTTTCCCCCCCCCCCTTCCCATGAGGTGGGTGGGTGGGAGGGGGGCTGTAACATGAAAAAAAAAGAAATGTATAAAAAAGCCGGAGTCGGACGTTTTAAAATCCAGGTGTCGAAGTCAGCCATTTTCCTTCCGACTCCGCTCCCTGCCCAGAACAAATGTGGTTTTAACAAGTGGCGGGCAACGTATTTTTGTTTTAGGAGATGACTGTGTTTTTAAAATTAAATTATTATTTATTTATACATTTTCAAACATTAAACATTTCTATCTATCATAAGAAAACTACATACCGAAAAGAAAATCTTGAAGATTCGCACGTCAAATGCTAAGAAGCATCCACGACTGAGGAACTATAAAATTGGCGGGGTATTTACGGATATCTTCATTTCAATTCATTTAGCGCAATTGCGCAGAAATGATCTGAGACATGCGTTTGAAAGTCCCTCCTCACTGATACGTAGGAGTTAGGTGCCCAGCTGTCCTGATTTTATTACGATTGTCCTGACTTTCAGAGCTTTTTTTTATTTTAAAAATTTGTTGATTTTTTTTCATGAAATTCGACTACTGATTTGTCCTGAACTTTCGTGTGAAATATGACAGCCATCAACTTAAAAGTGATACTTGTGATTCGTAAAGTAATATATTTCGTTAATTTTGTGATTATATGCCTCATTTTTTCTGTAGCACATAAATTTTTTCTTTGGCTCTTCGCGCTATTGTACGTTTTTCACAAGAAGGCACTTGACTTCTCCCTAGTCACGTGGTATCCGATGATTCTATTTCGCTGTTTTTGGCAGAAGGTATTTCGGATCATAGCAATTTGGTGTAAAAGCAGTTGTTTTTAAAATGTAAGAATAACTAAAATGATAACAGAAAAGTGAAGCAAGTGTTGTAAAGGACTTTTTTGCACATTAAAATGCACGCACAAGTTAAGGCTTTCTGGTTGTCTCCTTTAGAAGCGCGTGGATTGCTTACAGATCACCCCCGCGTAAAATGGAACTCTGCGTCCCAGGAGGTGTGGCGAAGTGCCTTCTCAAGAAAAACGGACAATAGTCTGCAAGAAATAATCTTGAAGTATTCATGTGCTTTTTTGTACATTTAACATTCTTTTTCATGCCGTCAAAGTTTTGTCTGACTTCATCATACATCCGGGCGATAAACGGTTTTAAATTTCTACCTATCGTTGCAGAATATTGAGAATCGCGAATAATAAGGGCATTTGTAGCCGAGTGGTCGTGCTTGCCTGCGTGTGTCGCCGGAGGTCGTCAGTTCGTTTCCCGTGGTGCTCTGGGTGTGATTTCCTTCATTTCTGATATAAGTTATAAATGGAATTTGTCGCGGTTATCACATGTAGAAACGGATGCGAAGCACGTGGCATCGAGTCCTATTAATTTTGAATGTGCATATGTTTCAGTTATGAAATCTAAAATCATGAAAATGTATCACTGTTTTTTTTCCAGAGATTCCATGAATATTGTTTATTTTTTTGTTTCTGTGCATCATTTTGTACATCTATTGGAATTCAAAAGAATACCTTGAAATTCATAATTCTTTCCGAAGTCTAATCACTACAAACAAGATATAATACTTCTAAAACTATTAAGTATTAAAAAAAAGTATTAAAAAAAAAGAATTGGACACACTGAGAGTCTATTTCTCACAAAAACAAACCTTAGAACCACTTTCCACTTTTTTTTGGCGGGGAAGTTGAAATTCATAAAAAATGTTTTTTGTCACCTTCCGCGAGACAGTTAGATCTAGTTGAAAGCAGCTGCTTCAAATTTGTAGTCTCGCTGGAGAGGGAAACACAAGATCATTAATGTTTTAAAAAACCTTTTTTTATGGTGTCATCTTCAAACAAAAACATCACCTACCCAGTTGTTCAGAAACATGAAAAATAGCGAGCATGAGAGTGAGGATTAAGGCCTGGTTTCCTAGGAGGGAAATCGCCGATCTTCGGCTTTGAGCCACTCTCCGGATAGAACGTGCATGTTCAGAGCGTTACGCATCACCGAAAATCGGCGATTTCCCTTCTGGGAAACCAGGGCTTAATCCTCACGGACCAACAGCGTAGTTTCAGGTATGCTGATAGATTTTTTTTTACTTACCTTTTCCTTTATCCACACTACTCACCTTTTTATGAATTTTATGAAATATGTTTCCATCATCTTTGTTATGGCTTTTCCACCCTCATCCCAACAAGAAAGGGGTAAAGCCGCAGTCTTTGGGTGCTGTATCGAGCTGTTCAGTAATTTATAATACCCGAATCTTTTGTTATTGGAATACCGCTTTCGCTTTAAATCATCTGGCTTTCCTGTCGCCTGCAAGTTTTTAATTAATAAACGAACTGTGGCAAAATCGACGTCTGAGACTCGCTCGGTCTAAAATATATTAAAAGAATGAGAAACTGGATAAACTTGTAAAATTGTGTCAGTAAATAGGTTCATATGGGAAAATGAGAAACATAATTTCATTGTTTCAAATTTACATCCTCCCGACTCCTTGGGATAAACCAAGAGTTGAAATTTTGTTCATTGTGAGCAGGACAACTGTCTCTGCGAGCCACTGGGTAACACATTTTTCTTGTAGCTATGTGAAGAATATCTTCACTTCATAGTGAAAAACATGTAAGTAAAAAAATAAATTATACATTTCATTCAGAAGCATTTCAGAAGAAAAAAGGTGAAATTTTGGATTTATTCTAAGAAGCTTTAGAAAAGGAAAATAACTACAGTCACGCACATTTTTTTTTGTAAACCTTAAAAAAAAACGAGAGAAAGATAATGTTTTTGTTCTGACTACAATCTACGTCTATTAATCGAAAACGATAGGCCATGTTTAAAGTGAACGTACGTCCCGTTTATTACGGCACTAGTGTGGTACCCATACGGCTTTGGCCCTGAAAATGATCTTTGTTTGATAGAAAATCAGACTCCGAATCCATTAATAATTAAAACTTCTAAGCTCAAACTTTACCGAGGCCTAAAAACTAAATCAGAGAAAGCTTTGTGATTTCTAATTTTTATCTGTTGCTATCTCATATTAACAAATTTAAAATGCTTGTAATTAATTTTAGCAAGATTTTTGAAATCAGCCAAGTCCGTGCGCAAGCGCAGTTGAAATGGCAAATATGTGATAACCGGGATTTAACGTCGAGTTAATGGGAGTCGGTACCCTGTATAAACATATTGCTAAATTTTATGTACCTTTTTTTAAGTTTAAATAACAGAAACTTAAGATTTTCAGTGTTTTCAAGAGATATCTAAGCGCTTACTGAAGTGAAATTTTGTGAACATTTTTGCAATATGTGGTGAAAATTTCAAAATATGTATGAAGTAGTTTTCTAGAAAAAGGAACATGAGTTTTCAAAAGTGACGTTTTTGAGAAAATCGAGTTGAGACATGTTTCTAATGAGTATGTCCATTTCAATTGAACATTTTGAGTGCATAAAAACTAAACAATTATTTTTCTGTGAGGTTTAGGGTACCAACTCCCTTTAAAAGAATTTGTTATGAATCTCTTGAGGATCTCTGTTAATTTTTCTTAGAAAAGAATCGTTACCAATGGAATGAATCTCAGTGTCAGATTTGTGTTCAAGTTTTCTAATGGCATTTTGTCATTTTATCCGTTTTGTTGATATTATGTGAAAATTTATTGTGAACTGAATATTTACCGTATGACTTTTATGTGTTTTTAATTCTAAGATGACTAATTGAAATGTTATTTTGTTAAAATAATGAATATGTTTGAGTTTTTTCGTGTTAATTTTTCCGTGCCATTGGTTGCTAAACTTGAAATTGAACTACAGGATTTAAAATCGCATATGTCAGCCACCATTTTCATGTGTTATTTGCCTTTTTCTTATGGTGCCAGAGCATCAGTTGTCTTTTGGACAGTCCTCTTTTTGCTACAATATCATTTTTCTTCGGTTAAATTATTGACATAAATCTAGATTCAAGATGAGAATGAAGTAAGAACCTGTCTCTTAACTTAATAATTTTTCTATGTGTGGAGAAAAAGGGTTGATTGCAATTTTTCTAGCCAACGTTTTTGCTGAAATGACATACAATGATAAAAATAAGTGTAGCATGGATTCAAACATTGAGGTTGTTTCTTTCAGTCAAAAGTAGTAATTTTTGTCACTGAAATTGATAGAATAAGCAAAAAAGCAAAAAAAAAAAAAAAAAAAAGAAAAAGAAAAAAGAAATAATAATAATAACTAACATGGACCCAGAAAAGACTTTCATTTTCCCAACAGTTATTTTTTAATTCATTTTTTTAAATGTCCGATAGTTCAAACAAGGCGTGGTCTTGATGACGTCACAAATGTTGCGTCACTGATTTTAGTTATTTTTGTGCAAATTAAAAAAGCTTGATTGATACAACAATGTGAGATAAATCTCATAAAAAATCGTCTGCTTGCGAAATTTGTCTGGCATTTTTATCCTGTGTCGTATTGTTACTTGTTGTTGTTGTCTTGTCCAGTGGAATAGTGCGGTAGAATCAAACTGATCCAAAAGTATCCAAAACAGCCTTGCCACATCAATAACTTCCAAGGAATAGAGGAGTTGTTGATATGGAAGAGCAGAACGGAGTCTGAAGAGCTTCGTCAAAATGGCAGGACAGTCAGAGATATGGTTGGGAGAGATTTCTATGTCTCTCTTGTAATGTTGTTACTTGAAGCTTTGATGTCTTTTTTTAAAAGTCATGATTTGTCTTCTACTCTGAATGCAGACTGCTTTGGGTTCCAGTTCCGTTGCTGCTTCAGGAAACGAAGAGGGAAATTTGTTGATGAAGCATGCTGTCCAACCTTCATCAACCTGCTTGATTATTTCTAAATTTTCTTTACGCGAATTCGAGGCAAAACCTCGTTTAGACGTTCCCTCTCGGCATTATTCTTCACCGAAAATTACCTTACCAAGAAACCACACGATAGTGCAATAACGAAAAAAGTTTAAATAAATAGCAGTCAAAAGAGCCTTGTAAAACATGTTTCTGTTCGCATGAACTATTTGCCCTCATGCCCCGTTAGTGAAATATAAAGTCTTAAAATCTGATGAAATTTTAAGAAAAGTCGCCAATTTTAGCGAGTTTCTGTGAGCAATGGAAGACATTTTTTCCCCCAAGATTTGTTGATGGATGCCGACGGTGAAATTGCGTTATCAGTTTCCAACCAAGTCTTTAAATTTAGTGTTATTCTTAATAGTTGGACAGACTTTTGGACTTTATGTCTCGATAACGGGGGAGGGGGGGGGGGCAAATAATTTTTTCGTCAAATAATGTCTCATTATACTTTTTCGATTACTACCTATTTAGAACTTTTTAAACTATTTATACTATTTGTGTACCCTGATAAGGATGAAATTCACTCTGTAAAAGGATTTAAGTTTCAAGACCCTATCAAACTGCGCTTTTAGCCTTCCCCCGGAAGCGCAAGCGCATAGATCGCAATTCTCAAAGCATTTCCTGAGCTAAAGCAAAAAATTATGAAAACAATTTTATAATCACTGAAAATCAAAATAAAATAAAAAGGTCAATTAATAAAATTTTTTTAAAAACGTATCCATTTAATTTCATTGGCGAGTTTGTAAAAAAACTTTCCTTTCTGTGTATCATGATCAAAAATTTACTTTAAATAATTCGCAACTCTAGAGCTCGAATATGCTACCTCTCGGTGATTAACAATACTAAAGAAAAAGATAAAACATTCCATTCCACGTGTTTTCTTTGGGGTAAATTACATAATTCAAACAGTTTATGATGTAATGTAATTTTAAAAGAATAGTAAAGAAAGCTTCCCACAAACACGATGAAAAATTACTGTCATTTACGAAGCGTCAAAACAAGTTTTATGTTAAGGGGTTTGTTTGTTTTACCTTTTCATCCACCATTAGACAGTGGCTGCAGCACTCCCTATAGTTTATTGGAGGTGCGAATTGACTGTGATATGTGAAATTATTTGAACCCATCAAATAAAACATTTTGGAACTGAAACTGATTAGAAGTGAAACAAATGTGTGTTTAGATTGCCGACGCGCAAGATGCTCGTGTAGTAGGAACTAAACCAAGAACTATTAGGTGCTTTATTAGTACATTTCTGCTATGGCTTCCGCGGTTTGAAGAGGAAAGTTTGGTAGAACTCAGGAATTCGAAAAACAACAATGTGTTTCGAAGATTTTAAGTTTGATTTTGCGATTGAAATGAAACGGCTCCGACTCGAGACATTTAAATGATTAATTAACGACAGTACAAATAAATGTACATGGTTCTTCGCATGGATAGTCAGCCGCGTATTAATGAAATGGTGTCCAGTAAGCTGATTTAGACTTAATTTTCTGAACTCATCACAAATTTGGACTTGCGTTCATCAACTGTTTTTTCATTCGTGTACTTATATACCGTGATTGGAAAAGTAAAGTGGATTGCCGTAAGTAGACACCTTTTATTTATAATACTTATATAGGACTTATATATTATAGTCTTAAGCATATTATGTTTCATTTATATAAACAACTTTTCAAAAAATATCTTCTTTCTTTTCTTTCTTTCACACACACATATATTGAGGTTTCTGCGATTCCACGGAGGAAGCTTATACCTCTATTAATCCACAAATTTTCCAGGATTTCTATTCTATTCTATTCAAGAGTCACAACTGACTACAACTGTATTTATGTCGAGGACTGCATACAAAGTGCCTTGCCTCCATTATTTTATATACCGATAGATGGCAGCACCATCACCGGATCGAACAGTTAATGAGAATTTAGAACTAGTCCAAGAGCTAATAGCTACCTGGTACTAGCACCCCCAGAGGTATCGTTTCACTTGGAGGACATTGAGACCACGAGCATATTTAACGTCGCCCAGTCCCCTTTAATGACGACGGTGGGTCTTCGACCAGCGGGGATCGAACCCGAGCCCCTCCGGCCCCTTCCAGGATTTTGTTTATCCAGGACAGCACAAAGACAACACAATAGATGGTGGTGCCATCTATGGACAGTTCGAGAGACAATTTAGAACCAGGCCAGGAGCCGAATAACTTCCTAGCCTGGCACCCCCAGAGGTATCGTTTCACTTGGAGACATTGTGACCACGAGCATATTTAACGTTGCCCAGTCACCATTAATGACGACGGTGGGTCTTCGACCAGTGAGGATCGAACCCGAGACACTCCGGTCCCAAGTCCAATGCCTTACCGATCAGTCTACCACGGCCACAAAAAATCTTATTTTGCGAAAATCCTGTTATCCTTATTATTATTTTCGCACTGTTTTTTTTTTTTTTTTAAATTTGTGTAAATTTATTTTTAACGCAAAGGAAGGGGGTTATCAGTTTCACGTGTCTGTATCTGTGTATATGTCTGTGGTACCTAAACGGATGTACCGATTATGAAAAAAATATAATCTGATTCGAAAGGAGAGTTGATCGAGAGTGTTCAGGTTGCGTCTTCGGATGATATTAATTATTAACGAATATATTAATCGGAAACCTCTAAAAAAGGTTTTTCGCGATTTTTGGAGTGAAAACATATTTAAAAATTTAGTACCAAAATAAAGAGTTATTTCTGCGTCTGATAGAATATGTTTGGAACTTTGAATTACAGTCAACCCTCGTTTATCGCGGTTAATTCGTTCCAGACTTTACCGCGATAACTGAATTTCCGCGAAGTAGGATTCTGTATATATTTTTCCTTAAATGTACTAAGTACTTTTTCATTCCCTCTTTTTTTCCCCATGAGTGACTAAGACTGCTTATGATTTAATTTTGGACTGGCTTCACGTTTCTCAACCTCGTCATCATAATAGGTAGATAGCGAGTCACGTGATCGATTGCTTACTGGCGTTTCTTATTTTATTATTTTTTTATTCATATATTTATTTTGAAGACGGTGAATCTTTTCGCATCTTATTGATTCTTTTTTAGTTTCGATTTATTTATTTGCTTCTCGCAATACCTTTTGCATTGGATATGCTACAGAGAATTATACTTATACGTTTTAAACTTTAGACGCGGTTATTATGAATCATATCGATAATTTAAAAAAATTCTTACACCAAAGATATTTAATTGAATTCCTCCGCAGTTCTTGATCTAGAGAGGCAATAAAAAGAAAAAAAAATGGCATCTACTTTCAGAAAGTCGGATAGTTTCTACAGGGTCAAAATGATTAGCACATCTTAAATGTGTAAGTCCGACGAAATTGGATATCAAATATCACCACAACTCCACCACTTTCACAGATTGGGCGAGGAAAAAAGTAAGAAGCAAGATTCAAAAAAAAAAAAAAAAAAACTGCGAATAATTTTAATGCAATGCAGATTATTTTAGGCAAATAGATGGCGACTCCGTTTTTTAGATAAATTTTGTCATTGGCACATAATATTTCACCACATAGTGAAACACCTAGAAGTTAGCAATCCAGATTTATGTATGTTATTTACGTTTAAATGGTCAATCCCCTCTTTGTGAAAATGTTAGCGGGCTAAATACAGGAAAGAAAAAATAAGTTCTTAGCAACAAGCACTTTAAAATAGTGCGTTTAAAACTGTTGATGCAGATAAATGATGATGATCGAAAATTTGTGACTTAAATTTAAGAGGTAAGAATTCCGAAAATTATTTATTAATTAACAACTGTAGGAACGCTTAAGTTCAATAACAAAGAAACGAAAAACAATTGCCAAATTAAAATAGGTTTATTATCCGAAAGAGTAAAAAAATAAATAAAATGAGAATCTTTAGAAATGAAGCTTTTTGACCCAAAACAGTGTTTTTTGTAAAATATCTTTTGCATCAGAGGGGTCTTTTAATGTTTTTTTGCTCACGGGAGAAAGAAGAGAGATCCTTGGTTTGAACTAGAAAGCAGCCATCACAGGGGAAAATAAGAGTTCGCCACATTACATCTTCAGTGATCATGTCTCAGTCTCTATAAAGTCTTAGTCTATAAAGTCTCAGTCAGTAGTCAAAGACAGTTGTCGTAGTCATTAGTCTTAGTCAATTGTCTCAGTCAGTAGTCGTAGTCAGTAGTTTTAGTCAGTTGTCTCAGTCAGTTGTCATAGTCAGTAGTCATAGTTGCCTGTTGATTTGAGATCTTCGCCTTTTCTTACATTTTAATCCAGGCGTCCCAGACAGGATCTGGTTTCTTGTGTTTGTATATGAATCTAAAAATTTTAAGAAAGACTTTAGTTAGTCATGCTCAGATTTAATACAATAACGCTTAGAGCAGCAAAAAAGAAGAAATTTGTAGACCACCCCACTATTCTTGGTATCGTTTTCAGGCAAATCCATTCCCAAATCGATTGGCAGAGTTGGTAAACAACCTTGCTTACAATTTTGCTAGCGGGGCGCACATAAAAGAATTAATATATGTAGTTTGCCGAGTGCTAGCCAAAGTGAGGCAGACTACAGAAGTAAAATAGGCTTTCGAGATTCAACTTACGCAAAAGAAATTGACGAAATGCAAAATCCTTGAGCTATTTGTTAGGCTTTTCATTTTTAAATACTAATTAATCTCATTACGGCGATTTTCGCAAATACTTCTTGAAAAGATTTCTTTTTTTTTTTTCATGGTTGTCTTTGTATATGGTTACATTGCGTTGTTCTGTTATAACCTCTCCGTCTTTAGTTAGAACACTGATATACATAACAGAGGGTTTTTTCAACCGTACCAAACGCAAGGGTTGATTAGTTTGAAAAATGAAGTTATAAACATATATAGAAAGAAAGTAGCGGAATGGTGGGATGAAATGCAGACAGGAAAGTTGTCGAGTAACTTTATGAAAATTTTGAAAACGACTTACTTTTTGAAAAGTTTTCTCAGGCGGGACATTTTGTTCCACTTTTGTTGACATGTTTTTCTCCATTCTTCTTGACGATCAAACGAACGTTGATTGTTGATGGCGCACTCAGTTGGAAAGATAAATAGTGCGAAGTCAAAATCTTCGTCCAAGTAATCCACCGGAGATGGTCCCTCGGTGATTTGGTTGTTTGTAGTGATTTTCTGGCCAAAAATGGCTTTGGGAATGATAGTTTTGGGTTGATCATGAGGGAGATTTCTAAAGGAAACAGAGAGAGAGTAAAATTAAATAATGAGGAGCAAAATGCAATTGAATATATTTAACTGTCAATGTGAAGGCGCGTAAACGTGCTAAAACACATATTTGCACAGAATAGTTAAGTGAATAAGTCAAATTAGTTTCTATACTGACTCCAGGTTCCTCTTATCGCCAAGCACCCGGTGTCCCAAACATAAATAGGGTTGTCCAACCAGAGAGTGAACACACTTCAATCAATATCGCGTTTTTTTTTTTTTAATTTTTTAAATAGGTTTCAAAAGTTTTTTTTTTTTTTTGAGCAATCACGATTGCTTATTGCTTTCATTTGACTGTTTTTATGTGCTATCATTTTATTTTTCCGCCAGCACCCTCTGCAGCATGACCGTCAACCGGCTCCTCACGATGCTGCTCCTCTAGCGAAAGCCATCTCCAATTTGTGTCAATATCCTACACTTACACGCATACATACAAACACATACATACACAAACACATACACACGATACATACAGACACCTACACACAACTACCCACACACTCATGCCTGCACACAGACACAAACACATATGCCTACACACACATACGCATTCCCCCTACCACAAACACTCATAGACACAATTACCCACACACTCATACCTGTACACAGACACAAACACACACGTCTGCATACACACATGCACTCGTGGTTGGGAAAAACATAATTTGAATTCCAGATGTCAAAATTCAAATTAGTTTTTATTTTATTATTTTTTTTTCGCTGAGTAAATAGACAACATTAACTTTCATTTTTAGAATTAAATAACAGAATTAAAGAAAAAAAAAATATGCTAAGCACTTTTCATAATGCTCTCAAAAGACAAAATAACTTGTCTGGGGCAGAATGGACAAATTAAGTGTTCCTGCAGTTTTCAATTATTCTGAGAAAATGACACTACAAACGAAGAAAAGTGCGGTTCAAGTCAGGAAGAGAATTTTTTATTCTTATTATATTATCTTACCATAAATTTGTGTTGAAATATGCATATTTTTCGGAGAAATCTTGTTTTCAAATGACTTGAGCCGCACTTTAAGTTAATAAAAGTGCTTAAAAGAAAAGATAAATTAATAATGAAGAAAAAAGATATTTAGAAAAAAAAATTTTAAAATTTAAAATAAAAAGTTAGGAACCTATAAAATAATTTTA
Organism: Uloborus diversus; assembly: GCF_026930045.1. Lineage (NCBI taxonomy): Eukaryota > Metazoa > Arthropoda > Arachnida > Araneae > Uloboridae > Uloborus > Uloborus diversus. Next base: position 5,968,749 of record NC_072732.1, read on the forward strand.
AAAAAAAGTGCAGTCCTCACACGATAATTCGAAGCCTCACAATTCGAATATTCCTTTAACCACGAAATTTTTACTGGGTCTCAAACTCTTAAGAAGATCGTGGGAACTTCCTTTAAATCTATAACTATCAACAACTCGAAGGTTTTTGCCGGTCTCTTGGGACTTCGAGCTTTTCAGAGTAGTTTGTAATAAGTAGAGCAGATAAAACCAGAGCCGACTACGAAATAACAAGAGACTATTAAACCTATGTTTAGAACCAGCCGGTTGACTGCTCCACCACGTTTTGAGCTCTCAGAATCCATTCGCAAACTCTATTAGGCGTTTGAGCACTGAGTATCTACTTTGTGCAGTTTTTTTCTGAAACTAATTTTAATTGAGTCTGGAACGGGATGCTATAGGAAAAATAAAGTTTTCACCGACAGTGTTTTTTTTCCCCAGTGGGGCTGTGGAGGAGGCCATTTGACCTTTACCAAACCTAGTGCACTAACCGGTAAGGCATCCTTCTTTCATGTGCCACCAGTAAGGCACTAATGCATGTATACTAGTATTTTGTAGTAAGTAACCGCCCTAAAGCCAGGGTTAAGGCAGAAATACATAAAATACACCGGCAGCTCAGATCTTCCATCCGAAGACTGCAGTTTCGTGCTTTTTACACTCATCAGCCCGGAATAGGAATCACATGAGCTGGAGGCGAAAAACCTCTTAAGGGAGTCAAGAGAGCCGAACAAACGGGTAGCTAATGCAGAATTAGCAAAACCAGATGAGCGACCGCAGCAATGGTGCGGTTCAACTCAAAGATTGATGGCAAAGCATGGTATTTTGTTGTAAGTTACCGCCAGTTTGTTTGGCTCTCTTGGCTCCCTTAAGAGGTTTTTCGCCTCCAGCTCATGTGATTCCTATTCCGGGCTGATGAGTGCTAAAAAGCACGAAACTGCAGTCCTCGGATGCAATAACTGAGCTGGCAGTTTATTTTAAGTATGTATACTAGTAGTTTATGACTCCCAGTTTGCGAAACTGCACAAGGAATTCAATTCTGCTGATGGAATTGAAAGCCAAATGAACATCCAAGGGATCTTTTACGTGCCGCATAACCATACGACATAGAGGCTGCCGATGTTCTGCATCTCGGAAATCCACCGACTCGCCACCTCAGGTCAGAACACGGGTCCAAGGCATAGAAGGCCATCGCCTTACAATCACGCCACACCAGCCGTTCACCAACAACGTCAACAAATCATCTGCTGTGTTTTGTGTTTGTATTTTTCGGGTTTTTGAGACACCATGCATCACGAAAACAAGTGAGTGAAAAGGACTGTGTGTGTGTGTTATCGTCTTTTGCGAAAGTCAAAATTAACTTCAATACAATTAGCTAAAATGCAATGACTATGAAAAAAAAATCTAATTAAAATTAATTACTTGGAGTACTCCTTCATGTCTTGAGGTGGTTTTGAGAAATCCATTTTCAGTCAAAGTACCTAAAATAAAGCAACAATAAAAAAGTTAAAAGACTATTTCTGCTGGTTATAATACAATAAGCGCCGCTTAATGTGATCACTTTGGGACGAATATAATATGATAACAATAACCGAAAAGAATCCAGGAGACACAGAATAATGATTTTTTTCCAATTAAGGTGCATTTATTTTGGCAACCTCAAATTAAAATCACAATGACTCAACTGAACGAAGTTTTAAATTATAAATTATTAAATGAACAGACTGGAAATACCTGAATTATAAAAAGTTAAAGCTAAATTATGCAATTTTTAATCACATAGTGGTAGGTAAAGTAAAATATGACCGTTTTTCCTGACATTCGTAAACCAGTTTCAAAGCACATTCAGCTTTTCTATCTTTTCCAGCATAGTTTTGCTTGGTATTTAAATTTTAACTTAACTTCGCTTTGTTTTCAATCTCGACACAATCCTTTAATAGTTTACAAAGTAATGGCAACAATGGAGGTCCTACATCAATTCCTGCAACATGTCCAGCGACTGTATTTTTTTAGGTGCAAAAGAAAGTTTTCTTAGGGGGAGTCTGTGGTCACTGGGAGCGAACTTTCTGTAGCTTCATTCCTAGAAAAATTTTGAACTGCTATTGAAAACGACAAAATGCTACACAGAAAGTTAGTCTCGTCAGGGTTTGCCTGTGTATGTCTGTTAATTGAGGAACAAAAACGGGGAAAAAAGTGAACGTTTATGAAAAAGTGATAACAATAAACGAAGACGCTGATTACAATATCCGACTTTTTTAACGTGTGTTAACATACAAGTGTTCCGGGACTTGGTGATTCTGATAACATTAAGCGAATGATAACATTAACCGTGATCACATTAAGCGGCGCCTACTGTAGTTATACACTGATAGCAATAAAACAATAAAAGTGTAATTTGTTCGTAGTACCGCGTGACACTTAAACTAGTGATGCAAGTGTAGAAGCAGCAATGGCGGTATTCGAATGATCGCATCTGAGCAGTGATCTATTGAAATTTTATTTTATATTATCTTTTATAAACTAAGCATTCACTTTTCTTGCTTAGAACTCAGAATGCAAAAATCGAATCAATTACATTCATATCTTTTTTTGGTGAGGAGAAATGGTCCTTTGCACACTTTTTAAAAATTCTGCTTTTTTCATTACTCAATTAGTAATTAAAATATTTTTAAACGTGTGTAGATTTTTTGAAATAATATTAAAATATGTTTATACTAGTGGTAACCGCACGGCTTTGCCCGCAATAGAAAATTGAAAGTTCTTTTGATTCGCCTGTATATTTACAAATAATGTATTTCACACTAGGTATAATATTTAAAGTTTCATCAAAAAATTGAATTATATATATATATATATATATATATATATATATATATATATATATATATATATATATATATATATATATATATACACACATTAAAATTAATGGTAAATTTTACGAAATTATCAAGTTGTAAAACAAGAACAGTAAATGTAGGTAATTTGCATTTTATAGCAATGTTTGCTGTCATGCAATACTTAAGTCTCCCACACAGTACTCAAATATATAGGTAGTTTCATGTATTTAATTTAAAATAGATTATTTTTTTATTATTCATTTGGAAACGTTGATTTGAAAATATGTTCAATAATAATTTTTGAACTTGAAATTTTATTTTAATTTATATGTAGTTTTTTGTATTACAAAAACATCGTTCCGGTAATAATTCACCTTTCATATATATATATGTATATGTATTTAGCATTTGAAACTTTTAATATAATCAACATTCATTTATTGTACTGTGTTCGTAACTTCAAAATTAACAGTAAATTTTTTTGCATAAATATACATTAGTTTTTAAATTACCCCTTTCTTACCCCACCTTTTTAGTGTATCACTGTGAGGAAAAAATCTAACAAAATTGCAGTTTAATACTTAATATGAGTCCTTTTTAAAAATGGTATCCAAAATTCATTAAAACTAATTTAACAGTCAGCTTTGTGGGACTTGATTTTAACCACACTTTCATCATATGGATACCTCACCTGCCAAGTCGATTAACTCCATAAAACAAAAAGTAGAGAAAAGTTATGAAGAAGATGGGGTTATCCATAGGCGTAGATAGGACCTCATGTTACACTAGTGATACCTGCACGGCTTTGCCCTTAATAGAAAAATCAAAAGGTCTTTTGGCTCGCCTGTATATTTACAAATAATGTATGGCGAATTTCTCGCCAATTGGCTTGTACCCATCTTACGGTTCCACGTTATGATAATTTCGTATCTCGCCAATTGGCTTCTGCCCATGTTACGGTTCCACGTTATGATAATTTCGTAATTTTCTCGTCCATCTTATGATGTTTTTGTTCTTAAAATTGGAATAGAAAAAGAACCACATCGAAGCGACTTTCGAAAAATCGTTTCGAGGTGCACACCCCCATGCTACAAACTAACTTTGTGCCAAATTTCATGAAAATCGGCCGAACGGTATAGGCGCTATGCGCGTCACAGACATCCTCCGGACAGAGAGACTTTCAGCTTTATTATTAGTAAAGATTTTCTGCCATCACGTGGTCAGAAATGTACTGAACCGAAAGTTTAATATAAACTCACATGCTAAGCATTGATTAAGCACTATTAAGGGATCACAGTACCTTTCGAACATTTTTTTAAAATTTAAATAAATTTTCTATTTCTTTGAAACCATAACATGCATACTTATTTCTTAATCAATAATTTACTTTCAAAAATTAAAAATATTGCCTACTTTTTTCAAAAATTCAAAAAATTGAGGAAAATTTCAATTTTTTAAAATCCCTAAGGCATTTTTATTTTTGCACTAATTTAAAAAAAAGTTTTTTGCTAAACGACCACTATAATCATCTCTAAAAATCTGTGCATTCATTTGTTATGAGTTCATTAGAAAATTTTCTGTGATTAATTATGTAAAAAAGTTTTTTTTTTAAATTTGGTTTTTAAAAGTTTAACATGCTCTAAACATTTGAGTAATTTACAAAATGTTTATCCAATGCACAGTTTTGTCAAATATGTTATCTCAATTTCAAAAAGTATTACTTTAAAGCTCTATCTTTAATAGAAAAAATCCTTAGGGATTCTAATGACATGAAAACACAAAAAAAAAAAACCATCATCGAGAAAAAGCAATTTAAAGTTTTTCTTTCGCATAAGAACACATAGCGAGCATGGCCTAAAACCACTCATAACTTTTTAAATATTTAAACTAAAGCAATGAAACTTTTCCCCTGTGTTTAGAATAGTTTTAGTTTTGAAATAAGCAATAAATTTTTTTTTGATAGTTTCATCATTTTTGAGGTACTGAAACTCCTTAAAGCAGAAATGATGATTTTTTTAAAAGTGAAATTAATCGATTTGGAAACTGAAGAATCCATATGACCCTACGTTTTTACGCAATGCACTACAACTGGGAGTCCAATATAGCAAAATATAACTTATTATATAAGAAAGTATATCTTATTTTCTGTATTAGGCAACCAAACAAAATAATAGCCGAACCCAAAATGGACGGGAGGGGGGTGGGGTGGAGGGGTAATACATCTGAAATTTGACAACTGTGTCAGTTGTTGTGTGCATTACTCCACTCTTTTTGGCTCCACCAACTGGATTTTACCACCAAAAAGATCGATACATTTGGCAGAACCATTCGTTTAACGAAAAACGCAATTCATGCTATCAAATTTTAAATCGAGCAACTAAGGTATAAGGCAAAAGCTAGAGAAACATGTTGACTTACTTTCATTCAAGTTTTTCGCAAAGTTTCACAAATATAGCAAAAAAATATCAGAGCGGAAGCTAGAATCCAGCTATTCAGCGTCAAATCTGCTTCAAAGTGAAGATTTTCAGTTTTGTCCGCTCTGTTGCCGAGTTATGGCATTGTTGAACACTTTTGTTGACAATTACAACAATGAACTAACTGCTAAGATGTGTTGCGTTGCATGTTTAAGTTGGCAACAATATGATAAATTTATATTGTTGGAATATCGTTCTCCTTAAAGTTTTAACAGCATTCAAATCTGAAGCATAATTAATTGCAAAGGGGGAAAAAAAAAAAAAAACAGAATGAAAAAGCGACGGGAGAAAAAAAAAATACACACATAAGTCATATTATATGGTCGAACAAGAAAAAAAAAAACTGAATTTCGGGAGAGTCCTCCTCCCCTTCTTGGCTACGCACCTGTGTACGCGCATTATAAATCATGAAGGAATATTAATAAGTCAGCAGAAAGTCTTTTCCTGCTATTAGTCTACGATTCACACAACATTAATAATACAACCATATAGAGGCCGAATTATTAGCACTGCCCTTGCTGAGGACTTAATTGACTTACATTTGGTTGCTTTATATTAACCTCTCTTTCAGTTCATTGATAAATCAGATTCCACAACATAATCTTTTATTGGAAGTTAAGAAAATGCCAATCTGACATTCAAATTTTACATCCAATTCTCAAAAGTTGAGAGAAATATTAAGCTTAAGTTTCGGAAATTGTGACATATCTAGTACAAAATTGAACTTCAACCAGATATGACAAGCCAGCTATTAATGCTAGGTCGCTATTGAGCATTCAGGTACCATGACGTGGCTTAGTTTTAGATTTAATCCTTTCGTGATTGGTAGATAACGAGTTACGTCGTTCATAACGGTGTGTTGATGAAATTAATTCATTGGTATTAAAATGTTATCGTCGTTTTCTTTTCCCAATAATCTCATTTATTCCGTTTCCTTTTTGTTTATTGCTTCTATAAGGCGATTTCGGTATAGTTTCAATATTACCCTTGGGTTGGCGCCATTTTTTCTCGGCGATAACATTGCCAAGTCTCTTGTTGTATTTATCCTTTTTGCTTCTGTTGTCATTCTGCTTTTAGGATTTCTTTCTTTTTAATTTATTGCCGTCAAAAACTGTCGCCAAACCGAAAAGCCACATACCCGAGATAGTACTGAAGAAGATTCGGAATTTCTTTCAGATTGGATTTGTCAAATAAATATTGGTGACATCTTTTCTCGCCAAAATCACCGGGCGCTTCAATCGATTGGCTTATTCGTTTTCCGGATTTCCCTTTTCAACTTGCTTGGCTGTACGCAGTTCTTTGCATATTTTCCAAATTTAAAATGATAGCAGTAAAATTCGTATCGAGTTGAGATGAATCTAGACTTGGATCTTCTTCTATGCTACCTTGACTTTTGACCTGCTGCGTAATCTAGCGTTTCAGAAAACTCTTTGCAATTTTTCATTAGTTCGGCTATATCTGCTTGCAGTGCTTTCAATCGGTTGATGATGCTGATCTTGGTGACGAATTAATTTTTGCTGCCGGGCATATTTCTGACGTTCTATAAACAGCAACAATTGTATCTGCAATAAACCCAAGAGAATCTTTACTGCTTGGTAAAATGACTTGCATGTGCTATGGAAGCCTTTGCAGCCACAAAGATTTTGTAACTTCGTTTCAAATTGAAATTACGCCAAAATGTTCATTTGTCGTAGAAGATGGAACGGGCGTTTGTCGCCAAGTTCGAGATTGGTCAAAAACTGTTTGGATCTCGAATCTTTGGGGTCAGTTAATCGTTTGAATACAGTAATTTTTAAGAGTCTAAACTATTACATTGCTAAGGGTTTGATAGTATGTCCACAACAAAATGCAAAGCGTTTTCGTCTAAAGCACTTTAAAGATTCTGTTTCGTTGAGTCTTGAGAAATATCGCAACGAACATATTTTGCTTCCAGCTGTAAAAACCATAACTTTGGCATTTTTCGCCGAAACATTGGCGGTTTAATGGATACTTCGTTGATTTCTATACGTAGTTACTTATTGAAGTTCATTTCAACGGATTATTTTAATATCAATCGAGTTTAAAAGAGGAGTACGTTTGGTTTAACCACATATGGAGGCGTGTGGATTTGAACATAAAACACGTTTGCGTGAACTATAAATTTATATTTAGGCAATTGAAAGAGGTCGCAAGATTCCCAATTGCTAATAATACTAGTACCCAATTACTTGTTACTAATAATAAAGCTGAAAGTCTCTCTGTCTGGATGTCTGGATCTCTGTGACGCGTACAGCGTCAAGACCGTTCTGCCGATTTTCATGAAATTTGGCACAAAGTTAGTTTGTAGCATGGGGTTGTGCACCTCGAAGCGATTTTTCAAAAATTGGAATTTGTTCTTTTTCTATTCCAAATTTAAGAAAATTTTACCGAGCTAATTATCACAACGTGGAAGAGTAAATAACGAAATTATCATAATAAGAAGCCGTAACATTATCGAGCAAATGAACATAGCCAATTGGCGAGAAATTCGTCATCCACTATTTGTAAATATACAGGCGAACCAAATGACCTTTTAATTTCTACTACTAACAAAGCCGTGCGGGTAACACTAGTTAAATAATAAGCTCATCAAAATTAATGCATTCTGTCAAAAAAAAAAAAAAATGGTTTGTTCTTCCCCTGATGCCAAAAAAATAAATTTAAAAAAAGAATCAATGTACAAAAAAAGAAAAGAAAAAAAAATCGTCTGCGCATATCTTTATGTAGAAACATAAAGGACTCTAAATTTCTCTACAAAATTGAATACAAAAATTTAAACTTTAGAGTGAAAAGAAAAACAAATCATATTAGCAATTATTATTTCACAATAAAAGCCATGACTGCGGCGTTGGAGTCAATCTCATTTTGGGACAGAAGAGTCAGATTCGGGAGTCTAAGGTATTTAATTCAAAGACTCTGAGTTGAAATCATTCATTTTCCCTTAAAGTCATCAACTCTGCCAATGTTTGCGGAGTCGGAGTCATTTTGAGCAAAAGGAGTCGGAGTAGAATTTCTTAGAGTTGGAGTCAGTCATTTTTCCTCCGTGCATAAATTTTTGCCAAAGCTACGAAGTCAGAATCGAAGTCGGGGAGTCGTAGTCCGACTAATATTTCTGTCAAAAGAGTCGAAGTCAGGTGCCCAAATTCTCGGAGTCAGAGTCGGGAGTTGTTCGTCAAGAGCTATTTTTAACAAAATTTGTTTAAAGAAAATCCGTCCGGATTTTTATATTGACTTTCAGTTTTCCTGTTAGCGCTAATGTTAAGGGATTTGAACTGCTTGAAGGAATTTTTTAAAAACATTCGTTTACACATGATTCCAGTTTCCTCGTAGCGCCATTTGTTAAATTTCTTGAATTCACTACTCTCGCTCCTTTGTACTTCCTTTTACAAAAAAGGAAGTACTGTATTCGCAAAAAAATTTTCACTCAAAAATCGGCATTAATTTCCATTTTTCTCACCCCCGAATGAATGTTGAGTTTTTTTTTTCTACTCGATCACACGTGGATAAGTGCCTAGGAATGTACAGACACCCGAAATATTCATTTTGACGATCCCCGAGTTAATTACAGCGAATTTTCTCGCGATGTACGTATGTATGTGCGTATGTGTGTATGTATCTCGCATAACTCGAAAACGGTATGTCCTAGAAAGTTGAAATTGGGTACTCCTAGTGGGATCTAGTTGTGCCCCTTCTTTTTTGGTTGCATTCGCATGTTCCTAAGGGGGTTTTTTGCCTCTTTTTTGGGGGAAATTATTGTTAATTTCGATATAAACTCAAGTGGTGTTATAATTTGTCGGACGCCTGGCGATATATCGCCAGCCTTTTGGTCGCCAAGTTTTGTAGCCGACTTGTTGACAAATTTGGCGATTTTTTCTTTTTTTTAAATTTGATTTCAAATCGGTCACTGTTGGTGAAATTTAGAGAGTAAACTATTGAATCACATGAAAAATGCCAATAACGGGGAAATGACATTAAATTGGAGTAAAAGGAAGTCATGTGATGCACACATCAGATCGTTTACTACGGAGTAGATGCAATCTTTAGTTTTTTAAGCAAAATATCTATTAAAAAAAAGTTCCGTCGGTAGCCCTAAGAACGCGGGGTCTCACATAAATGATATCTAGCTTTTAAAGGGTGGGAGACATATAAAACTGTGTTGGTAAAAACGGTTATTCTATGGTACAATGGGGTTGTTTCCTTCACTCAAGAACACTACTTTTAGTCGTTGAAATTGATAGAATAAGCAAAAAAAAAAAAAAAAATTGAATTTTGACATCATGAATTCAAATTATGTTTATCGCAATCACATGTGTGTGATGTAGGCGTGTGTGTTTGTGTGTGGGGGTATGTGTTTGTGTGTAGGGGTTATGTGTATGTGTGTGTAGGCATGTGTGTTTGTGTCTGTGTGCTGACATAAGTGTGTTTGTAGTTGTGTGTATGATGTACGGGGGGGGGTATGTGTATGTGTGTGTAGGCATATGTGTTTGTGTCTGTGTGCAGGCATGAATGTGTGGGTAGTTGTGTGTATATGCGTGTGTATGTTTTTGTGTGTATGTGTAGGTGTCTGTATGTATGCGTGTGTGTATGTGTTTGTGTAGGTGTGTGTGTGTATGTGTTTGTGTGTATATGTGTGTGCGTGCGTGTGTGTGTAGTTGTGTATGTATGCGCGTGTGTGTAGGACATGGATGCAACCTGGAGACGGCTTTCGCTATAGGAGCAGCATCGTGAGGAGCCGGTCGACGGTGATGGTGCGGAGGGTGGCGGTGGGAAAATAAAATTATAAGACGCCTAAAACAGTCAAATGAAAGCAATAAGCAATCGTGATTGCTCAATAAATAAATAAAATAAAAATAACATGGAGCGAGAAAAAAAAATTTCATTTTTCCAACGCTTAATTTTAATCATTTTCTTAAAAAGTCCGATTTTAAAAATAATAAATGGTCTTTATAGGGGGGGGGGGGGTCACAAATGATACACATTGCCGTAGAGAAGCTATATAGATAGGATGACGCATCAGCTTAAGTTTAGCCGTTTTGGATCGGATTTTTCATTGTTGCACTGCTAGGGTTACCACAGCAAAGTTTCGGATTTCGCCAAATTTGCCGTGAATAATAATTTATTTAACAAACAATTCACGTGCAGCTAATAAATCGTTCGCAGTGAATAATCACCAAATGTGATAACTCGCCAGGAATGACAACCACTCAAATTCGGCTGATGCGTCCCGACGCTTGCTGTCTATCGCGTTTCCAGGTTATGATAACCAAGAAGGGAATTAAATATTGCGCTCTACGCATGCTATGAACCAATTTGTTACCAGTACGCGTGAATGAAGGTGGGAATTAAATATTGCGCTCTGTGCTAATGGCATCAGTGAATGGCATTTCATCATTTGTGATGTCATGTGCAGAAGCGTAAACAATGAAATTGCAACTTTTGAAATAATTATTTAAAAACACTAAACTTTGTCAAGTTGTTTAAAAATGGTTAAATCCTATGTTTTTAAGTATGCTCTTACGAATTATATATATATATATATATATATATATATATATATATATATATATATATATATATATATATATATATTAGGGTGGTCCTTATTTATATGGGGAATTTTTTTTTTCGGAATTCAACAAGTGACGCCCCCTAGATTTGTGACACTATAATAAAAAGTAACGTGTGCAAAATTTGAACTCGATCGGTCAATAATAACACGTGCCCCTAGGCCGTTGAACTTTAACACTTTTGATAATTTTCTCACAAATCTTCCGAGTTTTCACTTCAGACCCAGTACATCGTTTCCCCTAAGTTTGTAAAATATTTTTACAGTGAGGTAGCACTAAAATTAACCTTTTTAATTACTTTATATCATCTAAAGATTTTACATTGAATAAGAATGAAATAATGCTTTAGAAACTTTCCTTAATCGTACGCTTTTCTCAATGTATCTCGATAGTGTGTATTTTTTTCCGATAGTCTTGGACGATCTGTAAAATAAATAAATAGCTTTGTGACTCATATTTGGTAAATTAGTTGTAAAATTCTTCGATTAATTGTGCTCCTCTTTCAGTTGTATCATTCACAATTTTCAGTATTTTAGCAATATCTCTTCCCTTTAAATAGCTTAAACATTTTGCCGTGAATCAGGATCATATAGGAAAAAATCTTTTAGTATTTGCAACTTATCAAACAATTTTATTGACTCGTAATTGATTCTATAAAGAGGAAGATCTTTACTAAGAAAGTATTCTAAATCATCTACTGTTATCTGAAATTCGTTAAACAGTCATCAGACACGTCTTCCTTATCACAAGCATTTTTTGGACTAGTCTTTTCCTACCTTCAAAGTTAATTCCTTCATCCAATACGGACAAAGCTACTAGTTTATCCCCTAAATACCATATGTGATTTTTGAATTTTCCAATCACTGCTTCTGCTGCATGTTTGTCGTCATTTTGTATGCTGCTAGTTTCTCAGACATATTATATTATTCAAAGGAGCCTCGATTGGGTTACTGCGAAAGACAATATATTCATACAGCATTTAATTGTAAAACAGCTTTGTAAGAAAGCATTGAAGGGCTTTCTTTTCATGTAAGGTCAATTTAAATTGTTTCCTAAATATAAAAATTTTCAAACAACAATTCCTTTTGCCACCTATGTGGCTCAGAATTAGCTCCAGGTTGCCGAAAACATATCCCTGTAGGAGGAAATTCACCAGGAAATATTATTATAAAGTATGAGAATTCTCTGTAATCTTTCTCAATTCCGCTTTTTACGAACAATAATATGTCATCCACTTCGTCTTTTAGAATTTAAGTGGTATGTGTACTTGATTGAAATGTTATAAGTTCTGAATGTTGGAGATCTTTCCACAAAATTTTGAAGCTCTTAAATAATTGAATATCTGATCTAGAACTAAGAAAGGCAAGAACTTCTTTAAGGACACACTCTGCAGTATGATTTCAAGTGCATGATGATGGAAATCCAAATGTAATATATCACCGTTCAGTTTTTGCTCTAAAAAATTGCATGCACAATTTATGCATTTGTACGGTTGGTATTGCGAGTCATTGTATCTAACACTACAGCTAGAGCAGTTAGCAATAAAGAGCTATCATCTATGATACATATACAACTGATGAAATATCTAAGGAATTCCGTAGCTGTTCAATATTAGGACCGGAAGCTATCACGGTAATCCTGTCGGCGTTCTTTTTCCATTTACATCTGGATGTAGCTTTGTATCCCAGTGAATAACTACAAAATCTAAATTTAAATTCATGAAATTTAATTTTACCTCTCGAAGATTTTCTTTTGCTCTCTTAAGGAATGTACGATTGATCACTAGGTCATTTGGATACAAATTTACTGCATCTACATAAGCTGTAAATAAATGAACAACATCTTTATCCCTAATATGGTATTTGGCGAGCAGATATCAATAGTTGTCAAGCTTTTTTACATTGTGGTAGACCTGCTGTAGAAAACAAAATTTCAACAGGATAGATACCCCTCTCGGTTTCTAAATCTTGTGAATCGCAAGAATTTGATAATAATAAAGGACTATGTACACTGTTAAAACTACAGGTTGCATTCGGCACTTTTCAAGGGTGAAAAGCTTGTTCACCAGCGGCACTCTTTACGGCGCCGAAATTGCACCCTTAACACGGGCGAAAAACCGGCACCCTTCACCCAGCGTGCACCGCGGTGAAAAACGGAACCCTATGGCAGAACATTGGCACCCTCTGCTTCCTGTTGCTGAGCCTCCCCCCCCCCCCTTCGGTTTTGTGTGCATTTCCGTAAACAATCGTATACGTTATTATTTATTATTTTGAGTTATAAAAAACTAAGTCTTGGTACATTTTCCACATTGAATAGTTCTGAAAATGATTAAAACTTGTACTTTATGGCATTTGATCACATTTCAACTTTCGAACATAGTTTAGAAGTGTTCATGACTTAAATTTGTCTGCCGTGCACTAATTTTCGTACATCCACTTGGATTGCTCAGTAATTTTAATATGTTATTGACATTTACTGCAGCACGATCGTACCGAAAATGAAGAGTGTAGGTACTCTTTGTAAATCATTTACACGAACAATAAATATTCAATTATATTGCAATCATGGAAAAATAAAATCGTTTCATCACGTTCGAAATTTTAATCAAGAGCACCATATTAGTACGTACGTATTCGACATTTGAATATCCGTATAGAATATAAAAGAGCACAAGTCTTTCGATAAATTAAAAGCCAAAACAAATTCTAACGAGTTATTCATTCTTACTATTACTAGAGTGACGGAAAAAGCTCAGTCATTCGCTCTAAGCAATAACGCCGAGGAAAGCTAGTTAACTTAGACACGAGATAATAAATAAAAAAAAAAAATCGAGACGGAGAAGAAATTTATTTTTCTCAATCCGCTTTCCTTTTTTTTTTCGTGCTTTTATGTTTTTGTTATTTGCATCATCGTAATTAGAGTTTCCGTTCACTTGCTGAGTGCATCACATTGCTAACAATAAATCTCTTAGTTAAAAATCCACAAGATTGTTGACAATACAAGCAAGTAAAACCACATAATCAAAATAAATAGTTGAAATAACTTTTCAAATATCATCTAATTTAAGCGTTTTGATTATTAAATATTACTTATCCGGTGCTGATAGCTATTTTTAGGTAAAATTTATGCATGATAGAAATAGCAAATGTACATAACGGCTAACTGAAGAATCAACGTACCTTTGAAACAATTTTAAATATGTTCGAAAGCCTTAAAAGCTACACTATGATCAAATGCCTGTACTTACGCGAAACTTTGAAGAGTAAATCGCAGAAACTTATGAGTTTTAATCCAATTTCGAACTGTATTCAATGGGAAAGTGCATGCGCGTACTTATTCTTGCGTCCGCCATTGATTTTGGTTGAATGATGTCAGAGCGGAGAGCGCATGCGCCAGCGTTTCACCCATGCATTTAGGAGGTCCGTTTTCACATTTATTAGCGTCATTCACCTTGTTCACAATTCCTAGCCTCTATTTCACCCTGAGGCTCCGTGTTTTCACCCCAGGGAGCCAAATAGTTAGTCAAAGGCACCCGTAGTTTTGACAGTGTACTGAAATAGAAGAAAATTAATTTAAAGTATAGATTTCTACATTGTTCCGATCTGGATATATATTTTAGCTATGGAAAATACAGTACATTTTTATGTGAGCAGTAATCGAGGATTTTTCGAAATTCATATTTTAAAAATTAAAACTTGCATAAGCATTTAGGTATGTTTATAACTAAAGAACAGCGAATTAAAATATAATTGCAATTACTTATATCAATAGCATTGAAATCTTGCGACTCCATTTGACACACCTATTACATACACAGGGAATTTTGTAAATCAACACCCCCAAAGCCTGGAGGAGGCAATTTGTTGTTGTCAAAGATCGTTCATTAATGGCCTAGGTCATTCATTAATGGACTATAGAATCCCTTGTGTCCATCTTGATGGGAAGAAGCGTTCCCCTACCGCTTGGTTGGAACAAGCGCAGAAGAGCGGTACGCTTGACCCAAGGCCATTGGTGTACATTTTATTCTTTGTAACATGTTAAATTTTACTGAATGAAAGTGAGAGAATGGTCGATCTGGAAGTAGCAGCACCTATTGAGGTTCAAAATTACTTTAAATATAAAACGTTAGAATATTTTTACACAAAAATGAGAAAATCCGCAATTTTTTCTTCGAAACTCAAAAAAGGGGGCCCTAGGGGCACGTGTTAATATTCATGGATTGACTTTAAATTTTGCAAGGATCATTTATTTGTACAATGGAACAAATTGAGGGGGCGTCGTATAAAATATCTACAACTTCAAAAATAAGGACCACCCTAATATATATATATATATTACGAGTATACCCACACACACAAACACATATTCTGTTTTGTTCAAATAACGTTTTTGTTTTTTTGCTCTGATACTTCTTGAAATTTTGAGTGAAACTTTACTTTTTTCAGAAAGAAGCTAGAAAAAAAAAACGATTTCATTAATTAAAATGATAATCTTTTCGCAACTTAAAATTACAAAGCATGAGATTCATCTGTAAAAAAAGTTTCATGAACACTTATCCTGAATAAACGTGAAAAAAACTGCTTTTATTTTATTTTTCTTATATCCCCCTCCCCGGCTTTTTATC
Organism: Uloborus diversus; assembly: GCF_026930045.1. Classification (NCBI taxonomy): domain Eukaryota; kingdom Metazoa; phylum Arthropoda; class Arachnida; order Araneae; family Uloboridae; genus Uloborus; species Uloborus diversus. Next base: position 5,984,266 of record NC_072732.1, read on the forward strand.
AGTATAAGATCTTCGGGAAAACATCTCAGTAAATTTTCATCACACTTGACAGCATAAAAGAAAAATATATGTTTGCTCCAGTTAGCTCCAGGGTTTAATTTCCAAAAAAGAACTGGTCTTCGCATGAAATACGCCTTAATTCCGTCAGACGCGTAAAAAATCTTATTTATTTTTTTCAAAGCCCAGGAACCGAGCTCCCGTGTCAAGCAACCTGCCTACCGCGGTTATCCGTTGTCTAACTGGGTTAGTGAAAATAATTAAAATATTCTATGGTCACTCATCGCGACGTCATTAAATAAACTAACCGGTTGTTTTATGCGAACATGCCCATAATGTCAGCCTGCGAGATTTAATGCTTGGGGATACGTGAAAATAAACTTATATTATAAAAGAAACAATTTATATGAGTTTTAAAAAAAATCTTCGGGCAATCATTGTTAAAATTGATCGTTTTTTGATTAAAATAAAGCCGATTGCTTTTAAATTTCCTTCTTCATTCTTGAACTGCGTCTGGCGTCCAATCGCAGGAAAAAAAGATGCGCGATCATTAATTATGCGCATGCGCTCATAATTAATGATCGCGGTGCTCTTGAAGCTAGCTCCCGTTTCTTATCTTTTGATCTGTGATTCAAGTTTGTGTGTGCGATTTCAGGACCGGATTTTATGTTTGGATTATCCTTTCATGCATCTTCATTCAGGTTAGAACTTAATTTCATTTTCGTATGTTAATAAAATCATAAAATTTTGATGTTCTTTAAGACAGACTTGTTTTATTAGTTCCTAGAACCTTCTAAACGTGTATAAAGTTTTTCGCCGAAATCTCTATCGTATTTTAAGCATTTCTCCGCGCGCATCGAAACTTAATGAGGTTTTTTTCAGGTTTGTCGACTTAAAAGAAATTCCGTTAGCATTTTAAAGCGACGAATACTTCAAAATTGAATTGTTTTTAAGTGTATAAGTGTTAAGTAAAGGTGACAGTCCGGCCAATGTATTGTTTATTATGCGTAGAGGCCAAATTGATTATTGGATCCCATGGGAGGTCACTGAGACCTCCCAAAAGATTCTTATTTGGAACGGGTTTTTTTCCTGATGATTCGGTAAATTGGAAAATATTAGTACAGAATTGGTGTTTCCCCCCCTCAAATGTTTATATTTTCTTATAGGATAATCGCATTTTTATCATTCGGTATAATTTGAAGTTTCGTTTGGCAATTTGAGAATTTTTCGCCTCCCAAAAATTTATGTTCGAGGTGCCCTTGTTGGTACGGTGACCGACAACTACTAGCGCTTGTGCGTTTGTTGCTAAAAATACGTCTTTATTTTATCGGATAGAATTAAAATTAAATATGGTCATGGAAAAATGTTGCTTTATGTGCATGAAGGGTCGGCCAAAAGTACTCAATGCATAAAGTGGAGTTATATTCAAATATTATTCATTATTCTTTACTCATGAACGCCCATTGTTTTATTTGCTGTTTTACATGCATTTTTATCCAGTAATTTTATTATACAGGTAATGCTATTAGTCCACTTTGTTTATACTATTCATTCAAGTGTTGAAAAATGAATTGTTTGTTTAGAGTTCAAATTTGAAAGTGTACATTTTTTATTCTCTTGCTTTTCTCAGTCTCTGGTTTTGGTGGAGGTCATTTTTGGAAGGGGAGGGGGAGGATCATAAAGGTCTTCTGAACATAATTAGGGTGTTCATGGTCAATTTTTTGAAATAGAAGTCTGTAAAACGCAGCTTTGACATAATCTTGATCCCTTAACCGGGGAGGACGTGACTCCCATCCTCTCCCCCAACCCCCCCCCCCCCGTCTCTGGATCCGCACCTGACTCTCTTGCGTATATGGGGATGCGTTGGTTTCTTTTCTTATACTTTTATATCTCATGGGGAAAAAAAATGTAATGAGCCAGTTCCATTTCCTAAAATAAGATTCCCTACACACATATCGTAGATTTTTTTTTTTTTTTGAAGATGTCGAATTGATTAGCTTTTTTTACATTAATTTTTTAACGGAACTTTGTAACGAGGATCATCGTGCCCCATGCGCAGGGTACGTTGGTCCACCTGGCGGGGCACGTTGAATTACATTACGAAAACGACTTTTGTTATATTTTTAATAATAAATTTTATCTAATACCGTAACTAGATTAATGTTTTTCATTCTACTCGCATAAGAACATAAAGTTTAAAAAGACAATATTATACTAAATTGATAAATCATCATTAATTAAACACAGCAATAAGAATTCACCATTAGTACACAATTATTGAAAAAATTATTGAACATTCATGAGAGAATTAATGCAGATAATTAAGATTGAAAAATGATATCTGTGTATTTTAAAGTGCTACTTGCTGAGCAGACACTGGATTTTGGAAGGATAAGTCATGCTACTTGTATGCACAGTTACATCAATATTTGCTATGGAAAAAAAAGTTGTTTTTCTTTATTGCATGACATGAACCAATTCCAAAAAGTAAAGAGTCCTGTAATACTAATAGTATATATTTCAAAGAAAGGTAGGAAAAATTTGGCATCTTTAAGCAAGCATATCTTTGTGTTCGAAAATTAAATGTTGAGAATGAATATAGATAATGCTAAGAAAAAGTATACTTTCATTTAATTATTTGTTTTGCTTTGTTTCTAAGTTGAATGCGTGTTTGGCAAAAAATTTGTTTAGTACAGGAACCTTATTTTGTCATGTATTGCATATTTTACTCTTTAATTGTCTGAAAAAATTTAGAAGAATATTTGAAAATGTAGAATAGTCAAGAATGTCGGATATGTGATTATGTGAAATAAGTTCTTTGGTAAAAATTTTTCAGCATAATTTTTGTTAAATAATCATAAAATATAACTTTGCTCTTTTTATCCAAATTTTTATTATCGAAACTTGTCTAACACGGAGATAAATGAATTTATAATGTAGCGGATAACATACAAATACTAAGAATATTGTTATAATTATTGGGATTTAAGGGGAAAAAGTTTTAAATTATTTGGGGCAGGGTTGGTCCGGTCAACGTTCACCGCAAAGAAGTGAAAAAATGTCATATTTTTTCCTTATGTGGCAAAAAATTAAAAACTGAAGATCATTGTGAACTAAGCAAACTTACTTCAAGAAAAAAGTCAAATTTTTTAGAAATCTTACTGAAAATCAATGGGTGAAAAATAAATGCTTGTTTTTTTTGTGGGGGGGGGGGATTCCTCGATTTTTAAGGTTTTGTGCAATCTTACATTTTTCCATGATTTATTCAAAGTAGAAACGAATATTCTGCCGTGTGCAGGTAAACGGCAGTATCTGCAACAATGCGTTTTCGAGATATTTGAAGGAATGTGTGGTGAATTCAATACTAACCACAAGGGAATGTTGGAAAAAGACGTTTTTTTCGCGCCTTTTGACTGCGGAAACCAATTAATCAAGCTTCTTTACTAATAATGAAGCTGAAAGTCTGTCTGGATGTCTCTGACGCCCATAGCGCTTAGACCGTTCGTCCAATTTTCATGAAATTTGGCACAAAGTTAGTTTGTAGCATGGGGGTGTGCACCTTGAAGCGATTTTTCGAAAATTCGGTTTGTTTTTCTATTCCAATTAAAAAAAGAAAAAATACCGATCAAATTATCACAACGTGGAATAGTAAATTACGAAATTATCATAACGTGGAACCGTAACATGGGCCAGCCATTTAACATAGCAGATTGGCAATAAATTCGTCATCCATTATTTGTAAGTATACAAGTGAACCAAATGACCTTTTTTTTATTTTCTACTACGGGCAAAGCCGTTAGGGTGCCACTAGTGTATAATAAAGCTAACGTACAACAGATGACAAAAATGCACAAAAATAAAAATTTTGCAGTTACTGCGCTTTACCTACCCACGGTAGTATTTACTCCTGATGAATTTACAGTAAAATTAACTATATCATACCTCTGCCGCGAAAGTGACAAAACTCAAAATTTTAGAAAAGCATAATTACTGTTGATTTAAAATCTAACTACCAAACGGCACGGGACCTTGAGGGTCAGTTCGCACTAGATATGAACCAAGGTAAAGCGGTTTGACTGCATAGGCCCTAGTTCAGCTGCAGCCCAGGGGTCTGAAGTTGTTATTTGAGTCCAGAAAAGCAATGGTTTTACCTTTTTAACTTTTTATTTAACCTTTTCTTGCATTTGCATGCAGTATGAGTCAATTAAATGCGTTCACAACGTAGAATAAATCCCCCCCCCCCCCCTCCTTCGTTCTACTGACAAGAGACGCCAAATGTATTGGAAGCGTAGATATTGTCCCAAATTTTCAAATTTCAAGGCAAACATCACTGCTATTCTGGAGTCCTATAAATCATTGGGTTCAGATGGCAAAAACTTGATGATCAAGAATCTGGATAAAATTTGGGATTTAGGTCCATTCGTACTCAAAATGAGCTTAGGTAAAATAGTTTGAGTGTATAGGTTTTAGCTCGGCACTAAGGATGTTCTAAATTTGCTTGTTTGGCTCCATAACTGCATTAGTCTTTTCTTTGGAACTTGAAACTTTGGCAAAATATTTGCTCTCCTGACGTGGGTCGCGTCACTTTTTAGTACAACTTAGGGGAGGCGTAATTTACTCTATACTGTGAATGCATTCAGTTGGGCTAAATTACTAATGACTACCCGGTGGCAATAACTCAATTTTGACAAAATGTGCAGATACCACATCTGTGCTTAGAACGGCAGTGTAGTTCTAAAAAAAAATCTCACTAAATTTAAATCTGTACTATATACATAATTTCAAAATGTACTCATGCTATTTCTAAATCAGAATTTCTCTGTGGTCCGCGGACCCATTGGGGGTCCACTGAACCTTAGTTTGGGTCCGCGACAAACTTAGGGAAAAAATTTAAAATCTAACTAATTGATACTTAAAATTTGCCTTTTAAAACTATAATTTTCACCTTCGAAGTAAAAGAGTTGTCTTTGGTCGAACCGTTATCTGGTTCGACCAAACCGAAAAAAAAAAAATTGTACCGGAGGTGCAGTCTGTCGTCATGAGAATATGATTGCTCGATAGACATAATTTCACACTGCACCTTGAAATCTACCTTCCAGGATACTTTTCCTCGAGGATCCTACATGTGAGACTAAAACAAATATCTTAGCAATTAGTTTTTTCATGGTTTCTTACCTTCGAAACGATGTTATACTGTATTTTCTCACTAACTTTCAAGAGATAATTTGTCAGGAGCATACAAATTTTACCTGGCACCTAAGATTTTACAATTTTTGTCAGACTGTACTTACAACTATTTGGCTTCGGTGGGAAAACAAAAGGCACCCATCGTTGAAAAAGCAAAGCCTGTTCTTTCAGCTGCTGCAATTTACCGATGCGAATTTTGAATTTTAATCGCTTTGTTACCTCTTGGTTTCTGACTGTTAAACTTGATTTTTGTGGTCCAGAATCTGCAAATCAAGTGAAGCATTGTTAACTACCTACCTTTTTTTTAAACAGTGATATTCCCCTCTACTTAGTAGATATTTCCCTCTATGGTTAACTTCGTTAAGTTCAGTTTTCTTCAAACTACAAGTTAACTATACACTTTAATGACAGGGGTCCGCAATGAACATCGGTCCATGAAAAGGGTCCGCTGGCTTTGGAAAGCCCTGTTCAAAAAGATAACAAATAACACTGAGACTTGAGTGGTAATTCTTTCGCCAAAGCGGTGAAAATAATCATTAAAATGATACCTTACTTTTGAAATTTTATAAAATATTGAAAAAAATATGACGTTGGCTATACAAAAAAAAAAGCATTTTTGACAAATAATGTATTAGATGGTGTTGCATCAATAAATAGCTTTAAATCATTTTTACACGTTCAGAAACGCCAGGATTTTTTCCTCCTTGGACACATTTCATCGTTTACGGTGATTCTTTTCTGTCTAGGGCAGAATTGTATCAACAGATGTCACGAAAGTTTCCTCAATTTGATGAAAAAATAGCTCAATCGGACGAAAATTAATGGGAACACTTTCCACGAAAGAAATCTCGTCAAACACGAAGAATATTTCGCGAAATATAAAGATACATTTATAAGTGTGTAGGTGTTCATTTAGTTCTTTAAAAGCCTCTAAAATACTGAGCAAAGAGCTTATTCGATCCATTCGTAAATGTTAACACTTTTTTTCAATTCCAACTGGCGGCCTTGAAAGTCTGATTTCAATTTAAAACAGAGTTTCCCGTGAGATGAGTTTGGAATCGATTTCAGCTGTCTTAAAATGAAAAAAGGCAAGTATTTAGGTGTGTGTGCTGTAACGTCTAGCTTCAAAATTGTACCCAAGTTTCCAGATACCAGTTTCTTTACAACTATTTTTTTAACCGTAATTTTTTTTTTTTTTACCTTGGAGCGCAGTGAAGGATGGATATAGTGCAGCTCTGGTTAGTTGAGCTGTGACCTTTACTTTGTTTACCTGTTTTAGGAGAGTTTAGTGATAAATAGACGCATTATTGGCTCGGATTTTAGTTGGAATATTTTTGAAGAACTACAGTCGACTCCCGCTACAACGCGACTCGACTTACGCGAAATGGTTATAACGTGAGTTTTTCTCCGGTAACGAATTTTAGAGCTAACGCAAATCAGAGCAAACTCACCCGCAACACGAAAATGAGCTTCGTTATTGGCTACTAAATATTTATTTCGTGAATGGACTTGCATCCCTTTAGCATCCATGACAGCGGAAGTTCCCACAGCATGCTAGTCTACACAGCGCTTCGTTAGTATATCAAACAACTACTCAGGGACGTAACTAGGTTATTTTCGAGCAGGGGCAAGACTTCGTTTCGGCGCCCCCCCCCCACTCCCTATAAAAAACAAACATCAAAAACATATTATTTTTTAAATATAAATTTAAATTAGGTAGTGATAAGGAGACCGCATGTGTTGATAAGACTATAAATGCGACTTTCATGTAGTTATAAGTTTTTATGCAGTTTTATGACTGGATTGCATTTTGTAAAATTTCGATACTGGGTAAAAAAATTAAATATTTTATTTATTATTTTACATACGAAGTTTTTCAAGGAAAACTATTTTGTATTTCCACTAGGGAGTAATTAACAACTTGTTGCATTATTTTTTTTATCAGGTGACTCTGCCCCCTGCTCGCTGACGCATACCAACCCCCGAAGATTTCTTCGAAACCTTATTTGATTCGCGAAGATTTAAATCGTCTGTCAGAAAGAAGCAGATTGAAAAACACGCTACGAGTTCCGTTTCGAACAAATTGAAATTTCCCCTTTCCCACCCATAGAAAATACAGTTTAATTGAGGAGATAATTTTTTGAACATAATCCCACTCCTACCCGAAAATATAAAAATAATTTGATAGAAATATGCATAAATGAAATGATATTTCAAAAAAAAAAATCGCTTTGAACAGCATTTTCCCTCGTTCCAAACTAACTTGAACCAACTTGCACAGCTATAGGTGCTGGTGCTAAAGGGGCTCCTGAGCATTGCCAAACGGTAAAATTGTATTGAAAAAAATTACATTTTTGGCGCAGGATGTAGCAAGGAGCTGAATTTGACATATATTGGCATTCCTTCTTCCTACCCCCTTCCATTTGTGGTTTGTAGCCACACTTTTCAAAAAATTTCAAGCACTAAAAAACGAAACTTATTTTTTCAAGTACTTTTCTTTTTTTGGAACAAATCATGCTAATTTCCGGGAGTTAGGATACCCTAACAAAGCGGGGAGCTATAGCTTTCTTAGCTTGTACGTAAATCCAGGCCTGCGCACTTCTAAGTGCGTTGCGCGATAAACTTGTTTCTTAAGAGTCTGTGGGAAACCCATAAATTCATCAGATCAGTTCATGCAAAAGGAGAAATCCCAATTGCGCAACTATGGAAACCCCAATTGCGCAACCACTTGAACTCCCACAAGGCTAACTGAGAATCAGCACTGGCAGTCAGAGCAAGACAGTCACTGGAAGAGTGAACTTGGAAATATGTGTATTAAACAGTAATCAACTAAAACAGAGTTATGTAGTGAATATACCACCTCTGACATAACCACCAACACTACAAGTCAAAGAATTAGTCTATTTGAGGCAGTGAGAAGCAAAGGGATGTAAGTGGACATTTTCAAGTTTTGAGTAAAACGCATTTAAAGATAAGATCCTAGGTAGGATTTCATTGAACTTTATTTTCTAAATCATGCTGTGTAGCAGCAACTACCAGGGCTACTAGTACCATCTCTTGCAGTAAGACAGAGGAGAGGTTCGCCAACCATGTGTACTGGTTATCTCCAAATTTTGAATTTTGCCACTTACATACCTTTGCTTCTCACTGCCTCGTTTGACTTTTCACTGCAATGGTAAAGCTTGACCACGAAAAAAAGGCGGATGACCTTGAAGCGAAACAATTTGTATCCTTTGTAATAGGTAGAATCTGCCAGAAAGCACTAAATAGTAAAAGGCATGGTTTCGCTAAACCTATCTATTCCAAAATAATAAGAAACAACCTACAGTGGCTCCCAAAAGTGTTCGTACACTTTGAAATTTTTTAGTAAAACCAAAATAACGGGAAACTGAATTCGAATATGAAGTCCAATATTTTTTTACATCATTCCTATGTCATTCTAAATAAAACCCTGTAGTTTTTAAAAAATATTGACGGATCTTCTTTTTGAAATGAGCCAAAAAACGAAAAGACAGAGAAATAACACGCCACCAAAGTCATCGTACACTCAAACATTTTCGAATGTATTCGTGATTAAAACTATCATATGTCGTTTTTTTTGTTATTTTTGCATTGTGTTGACCCTTAAAAGTCATTTGACTTGAATTTTTTGTTTATTTATTCCTTATTATTGTGCTTATTACTTCAAAATGGCTGGTATTCGTAAAAAACCACAAACACCATTCGAAATTTGAATTTTTTAATCACAGTAGCGCTAAATTGGTTTGAAATGTCTCTAAATTAGTTATTTTATTCCATTCTATAGTAAAGTGCTTGATAAAATGCTATAAAGAAAAGAATCGGACCGAAAATAAGGGAAGAAAAGGTCAACCAGCAAAGTTGACAAAGCGTGATCGGAGATTTACAGTTAAAAAATTTATGAAAAATACACATTTGAGTGCTGTAAAAGTTTTTGCAGAGTTAAATGAAAATTTTTACATTTAATTTTCCCCTAAAATTGTTCGTCAAGTTCTCTGATTAGCTGGATTAAAGGGGACCTCTTCCCGCAGAAATTTTCTTGGCCGTGCGAAAAACAGAAACCTTACGCTTTTTTTCGCAAAATCAATGATAAATAAGCTCAAAACGTTTGGGAATTACGTCGTACTTTCATATAAAAATAAATTCAACATTTTTGGTTAAATTGTTGTATATTTGTAAGTAGAAGAAAAAATTAGGAACTTAATCTTAAGAACTTAGTTGAACCAGTTAATCAGGACGGTGAAGGAGTTGTGTGAGGGTGCATATCAGCATTAGGTCTTGGTAGTTTGGAATTTTTTGATAAAATAATGAATAATGCTGTTCGTTTAAATGTTTTAAAAACCAATTTTAAACTCTTAGCCAAAAATTTGGTTATCGGAAATTACTTTGTTTTTTATCAAGATAACAATAAGAAGCACACGGTTTTCAACGTTTGCCTCAAGTGCCTCAAAAATTGTCCTAAAGTTTAGAAAATACCCCTTCAATCTTCAGATTTGAACTTAATGTAACATATTTAGAGATATCTGTAGGCTAGATTACGAAAATACGTTTTTGAAACGAAAATAGAGCTAGAAACAGTAAGACTCGAAGTGTGGTTGAACACTTACTCAGAAATTACGCAAAAAAAAGACATAAAAAAGAATGAAATTTATTCCCAGGCGTTTAAAAGTGTTGTTGAAACTGCATGATATTCTACTAATTAATAACTTTATCAAAAGTTAGATTATTCAATAATATATAGACATTTTATAAAGTGTACGAAGACTTTTGTGAGATAAAATTTCCGGCACTTTTTGGTTTTCGATTTTTAAAAAAAATTAAGTTTTAATATTTTTAAAAAACTTTTCATGTAGTTTTGTTAAAAATTGATCATTAATCTTATAATTAAATACCTATTCCGAAACATTAATTCTAACCAATGGATTGGGGCCTATTTCGTTCAAAGTCGTAGGTGTACGAAGACTTTTGGGAGCCACTGTATTACAAGTGATACAAATCATGTTTTTGGCTTCAAGCTCATCCGCCTTCTTTTTCGTGGTCAAGGTATAGTTAGGTAAGTACGCGTTTTGTTTTGCTTAGTATTTTGCAAAGGTGAGATGTGTTTAATGGCGAATAGTGTTGACAAGTTACTTATGACTAAGCAAGGCAACAATATTGGTAAATGGAAAAACAACTGAAAAAAAAAAAGGAACAATGAGTTAGGAATTGTCTAGGGACAAGTTAGCATCTTACCTTCTCAATAAAAGTGTGGTTTGTCCTTTCTTACAAAATGATACCTCCACATTTTAGATGCTACCCTGAAAATGTTTATCTGTCACTTTTATATATTTGTACCTACTTGTACTGTATTGCAAGAGGATCGTAGGAAGGAAAATGTTAAGACATTTTGGTAAGTTTTCAGTAGTTTAAAAAAAATCATGGTCTTATTCATAAAGTTAAAAAATATATCTTCTTCAGTTTGAATCTCTATATGTTGTACCTACATCTAGTACTTTTTCTTGATTACGCTACACAGAATCTGGTCTATTTTCATATTAGACCTAATTTGTATTCTATTAAAATATGTTGATGTTAGTTTTTAAGGTAGACGAAGATTTAGAATGTTATTTTAAACATTTTTTTTTTCATGGATACATATTTTCATGACGAAAGAGTTTTTTTTGTTCTAAAGTATTACTTTTCTTTAGCAGTTGTAGTGAACTTATCATTGCCCCTGTGGTCGCCCGTACAGCTGATATTCACAACGCTAGAGGTATGTTCTTATAGTATGTGAATAGGTTCTCAAACAATTTTATTTTTGAATTTGCCACGATGAATGTTTTTAGAATACTTTTTACACTGCAATCTTCCGGTCTCTCCTAATTTTTACCCAAGTGTTGTTTTCTCAGTTTTAAGTGGTAAATATTTAAGGGAAAGGCGTGTACATAACACCCTCAAGTTTGCCACAAGGAGAAAATTTCTCAACAAATTATACTGAAAAGTTAATGGTCAAAGTACCAATTTTTGCGATTGTTACTTCTTTTCGTAACAGTTTACATTACAGTGTAATTTTTTTTAATATATTTTTTTTAATTCTGGAAATCTGAATTCCTATACTTTGTATAATAAAACGTCAGATTTTTTTCATGTACAATGATCCAAAAGACGTTTTGATGATGTAATAAGACCGGAACAGTTGATTATACTTGCAAATTGCTCTATTTGGAATCAATTCTGTATTTTTCATTGCCGATGCATGGAACGAAGAAATCTGATTTTATAAACTCAGACTGATGAGAACATTAAACATGAATTTCATCTAATCTCTGAAACAGTAAAGACTATTTTAACCTATTGAAGGCGAGTTTAAATCATAACGAACATTTATTTATTTATTTTTTTTTGGTTTGTTAATGGTTCTTTTAGTTGGTTGCTATTTTTGTGTATAAAAAATGACCTATGTAAAAAAGGGGGAGGGGGGAGCTTTCTTAAACACTAAAATCAGGTACTTTATTTTAGCAACTGTACCGAAACGCTGTATAGTGAAAATCTTTTGGGAACAACCTGCTTTGATATTCTGTATTTTGCTTAGAGCACCTGAATACTTTTTTGTACAAATCTAACTACCAAACGGCACGACCTTGAGGGTCACGGATTTGGACAAAATTCTAGATATAGGTCAGTTCCGACTAGATATGAGCCCAGGTATAGCGTTTGATTGCATAGGCCCTAGTTCGACTGCAACCGGGGTCCAAAGTTGATAATTTGGATCCAGAAATGCAATGGAGTTACCTTTAATAATACCATTTTTATCGCGTTTTCTACTATTGTACTGCAGCATGAGCCGTTTGCATGCTTACGTTTGAATTAATTACGTTGAATACTAATTTTTACTAAACGGTTTTCAAATTCAAATAGCTATTACTTTTAATTTCACTGATTTGAATGCCAAAATAACATAGTTACGGGATATTTATCGTTTGAAAATGAAACTATTATTTTCGTTTCATATTAATCGTGTGCTAGTAAAAAGTATTTATCGTTTGCTAGTTTTCGTTTTATATTAATCGTCTGCTAGTAAAAAGTATTTATCGTTTGCTAATAAAAACATTTACTTTAATTGGACATTTATCGTCTGCTATCAAAGGTATCCCACATAAGCAAAAAATGGGAGAAGAAAAAAGAGCTCTGATTTATTGCACATGGCACTCAAAAATACAAGATCTTTTCGACTTTTCAAATAACTTGGATAATACCCATAAAAAATACGTGTTCTCCCTTATACTCAATTTACAAACAAAATATGCCAAAGGTGTTAGGAGATCGAGCATAGTGTAGAGTTAAGAAATTCTAATGGAAACGCTATAGCATCTCTGGGGCCAAAATAGCACATTTGGACCCTCGTTGCAGAGAAACTAACGCCTATGCAGTCAAATCACTTTAACTGGGCTCATATCTAGTGGGAATGGATCTATAGCTAGAATTTTGTCCAAATCCGTGACCCTCAAGATCGTGCCGTTTGATAGTAAGTTATTTACGTTTGTTTTATCATTGGTGTGTTGTTTTGTAAAATTTATAGAATTACTAAATTAATAGAGCGTATAGCGTTCTCGTTTTACATTTTTAAGTCTTAAATTTTGTTGAATTATGGCAAAGGTTCTCATTCAGTATTTTAAAACAGATTGTTGATTAGCTTATTGATTACTAGTGTAGTAAATGTTATTGAAGAGATAAATCTTAAATAGTTTATTTAGCTTAGTCGTAATTTTAGGAATCATTTCATTTTTTCTTTTTTTCTCTCTCAGGGCACCGAAAAAAAAAATCGAAATTCTGCGGAGCACTTAGCTTTAATGCGGAAAATTTGTGATTCTCCAACATTAATTACCGTGCAAAATTTCTTGACTCATAGCTCTACTGTTCTGGCAAGAGACTTGAATATTTGAGATTTTTGGAAAAACATCAAATAAATAATTTTCAATTATTTTGAATTCTGCTGAACTTTAAGCTTCGGTGCGGTACATTTTTAACTTCATAACACCAACCACTGCGTAAACTTTCAAGTCTGAGAGTTTATATTTTCTCCTCTGGCAAAAGGCCTGAATTTTGAGAATTTTATGTGAAATTCCGTAAATACGAGTGACACATTACAAAAAAGCTACATACGCAGCAATACTTAAACTTTTTAATCACATCAACGATAGCAGTTCACCCTTCCGTCAATTAAGGTAGACGAACACACTAATTTTCGAAAAAAAAAATGATTTTGAGAAATTTAGAGAGCCTTAATATTTTTCTTTCTAAATCCGCAATTTGTTTTTAAATCGACGAGTTATTGAGAAAACTAGAAGAAATTTACCTAACTCAAATGCAGTGCTTTTAACTGTAATTTACTTTTTATTTTTTGATTTTCTCATAATCGCGTTTTCATTTTTTTATTAACGCCAACAGCTCTAGTGAAAAAAGTATTAACTTTTAAGATTTGAAATTTTGCAAACATGATAATTGAACAAATTACTGTGATATAAACCTCGAAAAGTTATTGTACATGCAATATGTGGTTTTGAAATGATTAATTAAACTTACAGGGCAGAAAGCACATTTTTTGGGGGGAAATTTTCAAAAATTTGCCCATAAAACTTCTTTTTAGTTTATTATTTTCAAATTGGAGGGGCATATCACTCTCTGGTATCTCACAAAGAGAGACACAAAATTTTTAAAATTATGAAAAAATGGAGCCATCGGAAATGCTATTCAAATGGTAATTTTTTGCTAAAAATATTGCATTAAAAAAAAAAAATTAATTTTTTTTCCACAACTAAGCACTCAAAATGTGTTAGATATATCATCTTCAAGAATAGTATAAAGTTTCAGAAAGGTACAATGAATATCGAAGAAAAAAATATTTAGGGTCAATGTCCCCTAATACTTTAAAAAAACTAACGTTTTTACATGTAAATGGGCGTGGTTTAGTGGTTTTTGATAAAATTTCATTGAGTTTACGCCCTTCATCCCCCACCTGGAAACCTAAAAATAACGGGCCTGTATTTAATTTTGTAGAATCCTAACACAAAAAAAGCAAAGTTTCTTATCTCTGGGCTAATTTCCTCTGCTCTGGCAAAGGATCTGAATTTCAATGAAAAACAACATTTATTTTTTATTGTGTGACTGTTGAAAAGAGTAGAGATTCAAAATCTACAATGTTTTTAACTATAATCTAACTGCATGAAATAATAAGTTCGATAAAAAATTAAAGTTTATCTACGGTTACAAAAACTGTCTGGAAATGAAAAACAATTAAAATTGCATATGGATTTCTATTCATCAAGGAAAAAATTATAAAATTTTACTTACAAATCTTGTAAGCAATGCGTTATTGAAACGGCAAAATGTACCTCTTCGAGCAATTGACGGGATCAATTACATTGATATATTTTTTTTCAAGTATCTGGACGCATAAATGAATTCCCACACATGCTTAGCTTTGACTCTAATAGAATGATTGGTTTGCATTCTGAACCAGGATGGAGTATTACATTAATAAACTTGAACAAGATTTTAAACTCGGTTGGTGGTTTTATAGAAGTGTGCAATCTCAAAATTCTGGGAGCTATTTTCGATTCAAAATTCTATTTAGCACACCCAGTTCGCGGTTAGAAAGGCAAGGAGAGCATACGCCTCATTTTACGATATGTGATGTTAGTAATAAATATTGTTGGTCTTTACTCAAGATCTTGTTGCACAAGCTTTTTCTAATTCAACCGGATTAAGATTTTGTTCCAGACGCTGTACCATCAACAAAGTGAAAGAGATGCCGCAATGAGAGTTCGTTAAGATGCAAAAACTAACTGGAGGGGTCTGCGAAGATTTTACTCCAATTGGCGAATGATTCCAACTTTTAACCCAGTGAATTGAAATCATTTTGAAACATGCGTCAGATACAAGACATTTTCTAACAAATATTTAAACCGCATGACATCTTTGTTATGTTCCTCGAATAAACAGCGAAATGGAACCTTTTTCAGTTAAAGACAGGCCTGTTGTTCGGGAATTTCTCCAAGCAGGAGGGAGGGGGCTAAAGGTCGTCCACTCAATAAAAATTTATCTAAAAAAAGAAAAAAAAAACACAAAACCACTCCTACTTATACGTAAAAACGTTAGTTTTTAAAGTAAGGGGGCCATTGATCCCCTTCCCCCAACCAATTAAAGGAAGAACATGGTTCAAGGGATGGTTTTATGTCGTTGATGTGATTAAAATTTCGAAATATTGCAGTGTTTTAGGCACATAGCTACTTTGTAATGTGTCACTCCTGTTAAAGGAGTTTTATGTAAAATTCTCAAAATTCAGGCCTTTTGCCGGAGCGAGAATAATTAACTCACATTCTTAAACATTTAAGCAGTAGTGTAAGGAAGTTGAAAAAAATTGCCGCACTAAAGCTAAAAGTTCAGCTGAAATTTAAATATTTTGTAAATTTTCTCTTTATTTGATGTTGGCTAAAAATCTCAAAAATTCAAATATCTTGCCAGAGCAGAAGACATAACTCAGAGGCACAACAATTTGCACCATAATTAGTGTTAAGGAGGCACCGATTTTCCGCAGTAAGGCTAAGTACTCTGCAGAATACCGATTTTTACGTCTACCCTAATGTGCAGTACTTGGTAAATAAGTTTAAATTTCAAGTATTTGTGTAACGATTCGCACTTTTTCTTTGATCTGCGGGATGTCTGTTCATTTTAAAAACATTTCCATTCGATGCATGAGACATTATTTAAAACTGATTTAATCTCAGAATGAATATCAATTAAGCATTTCTTCTGCCCAATTTCGTTTCACATAAAATGTTTTATCTTTTAATTAGTGCTGTCCTCTTACGTTATTTTGCTTTGTTTTTGATATATGCTGGAGGAAATTTCACAATGTAGTCATTTTTAATTTATGTTGATGAGAAATGTTATATCAAAATTTAAACGTTTTTAAAGTTTTTCTTTTCCAAAACATTCTCTTATTTAGAATAATTTAGGAATCTTAAGTAGGTTAACCTGTGATCACATTGCATTCACGAAAACACTCAGCTTTCTTCAACTTACAACTGTTATAAATCTGAAATGCACCTTTTTACATTCTCACTGGTTTTAACTCATTTATCGTGTAAATGCAGTCTTTTGTACTTAGTTTTGATTTAAGTTATTATTTA
The DNA here is from genome assembly GCF_026930045.1 of Uloborus diversus. Lineage (NCBI taxonomy): Eukaryota > Metazoa > Arthropoda > Arachnida > Araneae > Uloboridae > Uloborus > Uloborus diversus. The sequence continues at coordinate 6,000,639 of NC_072732.1, forward strand.
CTATTTCTTTAAGCCATTCATTTCTTCATGTGATGTGTTTCATAATATTATATAACGAACAATCATGGAACCATTTTAAATTGAAAGTCGTTTTTACATATAAAAGGGAAGCTTTAGGTTCTTTTATTAGAATAAATGCTTGCTCGTAATCAGTGTTAATTTCAAAGAAAAATCAAAATCTTTAGATACTTCTGTACATTTTGCTTCTATCTAAAAAGTAAATTACATTTTGAAAATAAAGTTCTTGTCAATTCAGCCAAGTTTCCTTCCCAGATATTTCAAAACTGCGTAGAAGATTCAATTCTTTAACTTTGATTTTTTTTGCCGTGCTATAATTTTTGAAATCCAATTTACTGAACAGATTGGGATCCATTTGCTGTCTATCACAGGTCGTTTTTTTTTAATCCCTAAGCAAATTTATGAATGCTTTTTACTAAATCATTGCTATTTTACTGTGGAGTCTTCTGGTGTCTGAAAATCTTCTGTTTTCTAAGCAAAATATCTAGAAACAAAATGTCTTAAAGGTGGCCATAAAAACACGGAGTCTTTAATAAATGATTTCACGCTTTTTAAGGATCGTAAAACTGTTAGTGAAAGCGGCGATGCGGTTGTACAATTTAGACGAATATCACAGATTTTATTTCGTAACGAAATTCATCGGATAGAAAAGATTTCAATAAAGTTCTAGCTCTAAGATTAAATTTTATTTAATAAAGTGTCCGTCTAAATAGATTATTTTTAGTTCATAAAATTCATTTGTAGTCATTGAAATCCTTAACAGACTTGATATTTAATTTACCCGAAAATTTCTTTCAATAAATTGCATGATCTTTTCTATTTTTCTTAGTGGTTAGTCTCTTAAGTTTTCCTTAAACATTTAAGATTAGTATGTAGATTATTGTAGATGACTTGGACATTCATTGTTTTTATATTTTATTTGAGATAACATCAAGTGTCGTAATGGTGTCATCGGTATTATATTTTCGTTATTATAAAACGTAAGCGTTAATAAATAGTTTTATTCAGTTTGTATTTTAAGTATAAATGGTGCTTTGAGCAAAATATTGAAACGTAAACGTTTGAAGACAATGTTATCGTCTGTTTTATCAATTCAGATTTCCTCGAATCATTTACACTTAATGTTTGTATGGATCGATACGGTTTCCACACTTAATATTCAAATTGGTCAATACTTTTGGACTGTTTATTCAGAGCCAGGGGCATTTTCCGTTTTAGGGGTGGGGAGAGTTATGTACTAAATACACCACTACAACACTCTGGAAACACACAAAAACACACGCTTTCCTAGCATTTATTCAAATATTAATTTTCACTCACTGCGCTTAATTTTTTTTTTTCATTTGAATACTAATTGTCATTCGTTCCTTCTTATATCCTATCCTTGACAATAACATTTTACTCTCAATTATTTTGCACAAACACGCATATACCTTGCATCATTCACACAATGTTCATACATTTCCTTCTTATACTACGTGCATCATACATAATTTTCCAAACCCTCCTCACTACACGCTCCTTCTATAACATATATCAGTCACACAACATGCACCTTTTCTAAAATGCTAAACTGCGTTCCAAGTTTTAGGTGCACACACATTCACGTCTTTACTCATTGATCACACATATTCACATCAGTTACACATTGATAACACATTCACATCATTTACACATTGATCACACACGCACGTAAATGTAAGATGTCCCTGGCTATATTCGACGCCTCGTTTCGTGATGGGTGGAAAAGTATCTCAGCCGAGCCAGGATCAAATTTGTGATTGGAGGAAAAATAACAGGTGCTCTTTTTTATTGTGCGGTTGACATTTTTCGAGCATGGGGACTCGAACATTCTCTGGATTGGTGACGCTGTGCCTATAAGTGGGCGTTCGGATCTCGGGGCATTGGTTCGGGGAACGGAGTTAATGGAACGACTAAATGAATGAACCCAAGAGTCCAGCGCATGAAGGTTGAAGTTCGAAGCGGAGCTTGACTCTTTGGAAAAGTTGAAGAGGGGTGATTCTACAGTATTTGGCTGTGAAATGTTCCGTACCTAAAACTAAACCTCGAAATACAGGGAAACCCCGATTTTAAGTTTCTCACGGGACGTAGTTAAAAAAATAGTATACAGGAAACACATTGAAAATCAAATAGAAAAGACTAAGCAAAAACAAATAAAAAAAATATATATAAATAGTATAGATGATTCTTTCAGTTTACTTTTTGTTTATTATACATACCATTTTACATCATTTCAACACATTTAGTTGCGAATAGGGGCGTTTAGGTTGAAAATCGTCCGTAGTAGTAGATCGTTTTTTCGTCATTGAATTCAAAGAAAATGCAGCATCTTCTAGAATTGAAATGCTTTGAAAATTTTGCTCCTGGTCTTTATGAAAAATAAGTCTTTCAATATTCATTAGCTCTTCAATGCAATTCTGAAAGAAGGAACGGGCTGTGCTTCCGGTTCTTCTTGTTAATCTTCATTAGCGGACAAAAAGTCCATACGAACGGCTACGGATGGAGAAGCAGCATTTCTGTTCTCATAGATTAACTTTCAACAACTTGGATTGTCTTTAAAAAAGGACAAATGAAACATATTGCTTAGTTTAGAATATTTTTTTCTTTATTTTTTCTTTTTACTTTCGAGGGAAAATGAAAGATGTGTGAAACTTCTGAACAGCAAGCTTGCACTCTAGGTTTAATTAAAACTATTTACTTGAAAATCGCTCGTCAAGGTATGAAGGGGTAAATTTGCTTCTACATTTGAGAGAAGTAATCGCCATTTTGGTGATATTTTGATACTGAAAATTTTCACCCTCACTCCAGTGAATGAACCCTAAACTCCAGTAGATAGCATTCATTGTTGACCACCTCTTCGGTCCTTCATTCTCTTAAAACTAGGGTCTTACCAGCAAAACAGTTCAGTTAATGGATCCAGTTCAGCCTTGTCAAAAGAAATCACTTCCCTGCATGTTAAACATTACCAAAAAATAGTGTTGATGACGTCAGAAGCGTTATTCGATAAGTGAACTGGCTATTATGTATATGAAGATGGAAAAACTGGTACCTGGTGAAAATAATCGTGAAGTGCAGGAATATCAGATTCTGGGGACGTAAAATCGGGGTTTCACTATATTTATATTTTTTTTACTATAAAAAAAGAGTTGAAAGCGATAGAAAACTTCATTATTGAATACTTTTAAAACAAAAAAAAAGGATTAATAAATTTATTTAGTATTACGTACGGGACATCCCACAGACAAATACTGTAGAATGACTGAGAATTAGTGAGTTTTTTGAATGGTAATCTAGGGTTGCTTAGCAGAAAGCAATGTTATTGATGCCGAACTTGCTTTGCGTTGACTTCTTCTTGAGAAATGACGCCTTGTTTGAGAAATAGTTGTGATCTGCAATTTCTGATACAGTCGAACTCGCGAGTGCTAAGGAACCGCGATATTTGCTCGTTGTAACAGAGTGCTCGTAAAAAGCAAGTTCGTGAAAAAATCCGTAAAAACTCATAGTAGTTACTTTTTCCCTTCTTTTTAATCACTGCTCCCAAAGACTTAACATATAACAACCAAGTATTTCTGATTTTCTCGCAATATCCGAGTTCTACTTAAATCGGGGTTCTTTATAAGCAAGTTCGACTGTATTGTATTTTGGAAATATGGTTCATTAACAATTTTTAAAGAAAATAGTTCAAAATTTCTTTAAACTACCTAAATTTCGTAGTAGTGAGACATGATAAAAAGTCCATCAGGAGCAAACTGGTAATGGTAGAATAACTTCATTGCATTATTTTCCCAATTCTTGCTGACTTAATGTTTAACAGTGTCACAATTTAGGAATACATCCATAGAAAAAAAAAGCCAGCATTTAAAAAATTATCTCTGAGGGAAAAAAGAAATTACTGTGTTCGACTAGAAATACTCTACATATGTGTAGATGCATGTTTCTGTGCGTTCCAATTTTCTACGTTAATGGAGGTGGAGGTCCTACTTTCGAAAAATGCTGAGAAGTCCTGGTGTTGGTCAGATGAGTGTTGAAATCTAATATTCTTAATTATTTTATGATTTCATTATTTCTAGCGACTGGCAAATGATTTAGACTGTGCTAATCGTCTGCTCTAATGTTTATTCTGATAACAATTTTTGATTTAGGGAATCATTCAACTCAATTGTGTTCGAATGGACGAATTCTGCTAGATTTGAATTTGACCCTTAATCAAAATAGGTAAATTGAACGCTCCTTTGTTGTGCCAAAGAGGGTGCTACGGGTGAACTTGGAGCGGAAACCGTAAATACTTAATTGCTTGCGCGTTCTCGCTGGTCCTACCTGCTACAAAATGAAGATTCCACTTCCAGTTCATCCATCATGGTGCAATTATAATACAAATGGTGGAAATATAATACAAATATTTCGGCAATTATTATTTGCTGAAATTAATGAATTCTAACATTAATTTCAGCAAATAATAATTACTGAAATTAGTGTTAGAAGTGTATTAACCAACTCAAACTGCCAAGAGAAAAACTAAAAAGTAGTTAAAAACCCAAACCATTCTTTGCGGAAGAGTACAGGTACAAATAACCAAGGTATAACGAATAATAAAACAGTTTGACAACTATCTACCAAATGATCATTTTGTCTACAAGGAACTAAAGAATCGAAAAAAAATGGGAGTTAGCAAATTTTTTCCCAAATTTTTTTTTCATGGGGAACCTCCATAAGCAATCCTTTCAAAAGAAATGTAGCTACATTTTTTAATTTAGTATTTTATTACTAAGAATGATTGAAAGCTAAACGAGAGCACTAAATTAAAATTATAATCGGCCTAACAGTAATGATCATTATGGAGTATTTTATCGTTATCTTCACTAATAATATAGCTGAATGTCTAGATCTCTATGACGCGCATAGCACCTAGACCGTCCGATCGATTTTCATGAAACATGGCACAAAATCCTTTTTTAGCATGAACTACTACTGTGCACCTCGAAGCGATTTTTTTGAAAATTTGATTTTGTTCTTGTTCTATAATTTTATTTTGGATTAATTCCTCTGCACCGAGTGAATTACCATGACATGGACGAGGTTTTGAGATGGGGGAAAAATGTCTGTCTCTCGGTCGGTCTGTCTGTCCCCCCCCCCCCCCTAATAACTTTTGAGTAAATAGTCCGATTCGAACAAATGTTTTTTGTTTGAAAGATTCGGCCAGGACACCTCATTCCTATATTTAATTTTTAGATTTGAATTTTTTTATATTCAATTTTGTACAGTTCAAAAAAACTTAACATTTGCGCCTACGGCGAAATTTAAGGCAATTCCGAATTGTGAGGCGAATTTGCTTCAAACTTCGTAGGAAAAAGTTTTGAAGGAAAACTTGTATATAGAATATCTTTTTGATTTGAACAATTTTCCGATCAATTTTGAACAGTTTAAATCCCTTAACATTAGCGCCTACGGGGAAACTAAAAGTCAATGCAGATTTCGTACTTGAAAGCGGATTTACTTCAAATTTTGTTGGAAATAGCTCTTGACGACAAACTCCAGACTCAGACTCCGAGAATTTAGGGGCACCTGACTCCGACTACTGTGCCCGACCATTAGTCGGACTCCGACTCCCCGACCTTGACTATGACTTCATGGCTTTGGCAAAAATTTATACACGGAGGACAAATGACTGTCTCCGATTCTTGGATATTCGACTCGGACTCCTTTATCTCAAATGAGATTGACTCCGACTCCACAGCTATGGTTTTAACTGTGATATAATTATTAATATGACTTGTTTTTATTTTCACGCTAAAGTTTTTATTGAGGTATTCAGTTTTCGGCTGATAAACTCGAAGCCATTTATGTTTCTACATAAAGATATGCGTAGACTATTTTTTTTTTTTTTGACAGTGAAAATTATTTAAGTTGACATTTAATTGTTTTTATTTATTTTGGTAAGTGCATTAATTCATTAAAAAAATATTTTTGGCAACAGGGGAAAAAGTAACGCTTTTTTATATAATGTATTTATTTTAATAAGCTTATTGATTTTAATTATTTTTTCGTTTTGAAAGCTATTAAAGAATTTCTGTAATGGAAAAAAGTGTATTAGCTACTTTGTTTAAAAGGTGCTGCTATTTTGTTTGTTCGTTTTTTTTTTTTTTTTTGTTTTTTTTTTTTTTTTTTTTTTTACGCATCTAATTTTTGAGATGAGTAAGGAATATTCTATTCCTAGAAATCAGCTTAAAATATTTAAAAAATTTGTTTGAAACAATTTGCGGTTTTAGCTATTTTTGAGAATACACTGATCAGGTAGGTACTAGAATGTAGTATGGGTATACGGGAAAGTAGGCTCGTTTAGTTCTAGACAGAACTTCTTGTTTAAATATACAGGCGAACCAAATGACCTTTCCACTATGGGAAAAGCCGTTCGGGTACCGCTAGTATTAACTAAGACAATGTTTTTTTTAGGCGGTTTTGGATTCTTGGCGTAGAAATGCCTTCTCAAATTGAATGTATTTAATACCTTTTTATTTTGCTGAAACAATACCAGGTCTTAATTTAAACATTCCCAGTATATTCATTTCAACCAGTTTCGCTACCCCCCCTCCCCCAAATTCTCTGATTCGAGAATTAAGCTTATTAAGTTCAATTTAAAGAGATAAACTTGGTTATCTGACGAAAACAACTTTGTAAGATATCATAAATCCTTTTCGGGTTTGTAAAAATTCAAAGAGACGCAAAGTTTACAAAAGATTTTTAGTGTTTTTTTTTAAATTGATATTTTTGTTAATTTCGTGGTTTTTTTTCTGCATCAAGTCCTAACGCTGCAAGAGCTTAATGTCTGCTTACTAATCTTTCTTATCTGATTCAAATCATTATCTTGAATACTGTACTAAATTACTTTAACATTTTGTTCCACCTTTTCTGAAATCTCGGGATGGGTAAATGTTGCAGTTCAAAATGGCAATCGTAATGATAATAAACGAATCCTTCATTAATAGCCTGCAGTTTAAATTTATAAAGCTGAGACGATTATTTATTGTAATATCGAGCTTTTATTGCTATGGGTGTATCGATACCCATGGCATTAAAAAGAATCATTTAAATTTATTTGTTCTTCCAAGTTATACCAATTACAATATGCACTTTGATTCGTTTGCTTACAACATCAGCTTTTCCTTTAAGCCATTGTCGAATTCACAATAAAATCTCCCTTTTTTAGAGCCGTGTGACTAAACTGTTTTTACTTCCTTTTACAAAAAAGGAAGTATTGTATTCGCGAAAAAATTTTCACTCAAAAATCGACCTTAATTTCCATTTTACTCACCCCGGAATGAATGTTAATTTTGTTTTCGACTCGACCACACGTGGATAAGTGCCTGAGAACGTACAGACACACGAAATGTCCAATATTACTATTCCCGAGTTAATTACAACAAGTTTTCTCTTGAAGTCTGTATGTACGTATGTATGTCGCATAAAACAAGAACGGTATGTCCTAGAAAGTTGAAATTTGGTACGTAGACTCCTAGTGGGATCTAGTTGTGCACCTCTCCTTTTGGTTGCATTCGGTTGTTTCTAAAGGGGTGTTTTGCCCCCTTTTAGGGAGGAAATCATTGTTAATTTCGATGTAAACTCAAGTGGTGTTATAATTTGGCGGACACTTGACGATATATCACCAGTTTTTTAGTCGCCAAGTTTTGTCGCCAATTCGGCGACGAATTTGGCGATTTTTTTAAAAATCTGGTTTTAATTTAGCCATTGTTGGTGATATTTAGAAAGTAAACTACTGAATTGCATTAAAATTGCCAATAATGGGAAATGACATTAAATTGGAGTAAAAGGAAGTCATGTGATGCACACATCAGCTCGCTTAAGTCAGGACTTTCAAATATCCCCTCTGAGTTACAAATTAAAGCTTGAAATTCAGACTATAAAAGTAATCGCGTGGTTCTGCAGAGGTAAAACTGGTGGGCCAATTATGATAGGCTGGGTCGAGCAGACTATCGTTCACTGGCTTTTAATAGCTGTAAATTTTACTTGCCAACGTTAATGTACGTTCCCCCCCCCCCCTTTTTTTGATGAAGTTCAGAAATAAGTTGTTTTCAGCAACGCATGCTCTACAGTGGGAGTTATTCTCGGCTAAATAGGAAATTATAGCAGATTGATGGTTGTAGTTGTCTTATAGATTTTGCCAGTTGTTCTCATCCAGCTCGCTTGCAGTCTGAAATATTCTGCAGTTTTCATTTGGTTCAATTAATGTTGAATGCGTGAACAAGAGGAAGTTTTTAGCAGTAATAATTTTTCGCATTTTTTTTTTAAATGACGAAAAAAAAAAAATAAGTGAACATATTATGATCGACTTTTATTCACGAGTTTATTTATATATTCCTTCTTGCAAAAAAAAATAGCATCGGAAGTTGAATGTCCACCTATACCGGTATGTATTATTGAGCTTGTTCCAGTTTAATTACAATCTAGTAATTCCTGTATTAAAAAAAGTGCCAAGTATTTGTAGGATACTACTTGTAAGTGTTAATAAAGCACTGTTCATTAATGACAAAAACAGTTCAGTAGTTTCTTTTATTTATATGTAAAACAGTTTGGCGCTTGTCCTTCTTTAAAATAGTTAACCATGCATGAAAGATGTATAAAAACCATAGTATATGCAAAGCTGCCAACTACTCTAGGAGTTTATTAAATTTACTGATTTTTTTTTCCATTAACAGTGTTGCTATGCCTATTTTTTTCTGAACTTACACTGTTTTTTACGTCGATTTTGAACTCTTTTCCTACGGGAGGACACTAACCTCCTTCCCGCACAGTGATCTTCTAACAAAACTTACAGTACAAAGCTTATGCATTAGCTTCTATCTTTACTTTTTCTAAATGGAGCCGTACCATGTATGCGGGCCCCTTACTGGTGAGCTAAAAAACTTTTTAGCTACTAATGTGAAGATATACTCGGATCTTATATGAGGTTGTTTGGTTCCTGCTCTTCTATGGCTATTCCAGACTGATGAGTCCAGAAAAAGGCGCAGCTGCCATCTCTGAATATTATACCCGACTTTTTTTGGCGTTGACTTGTAATTCCACGATATGGGGCGGCAGTTTGTAGCTTTATAACCAATTAATGTACACATACTCTTTTCAATTAATTGTTATTGATAATTTCAAAATTTTTTATCTCCTAGTACACTATATAATGTAAATTTCAAAAGTAAAAAAAAAAAAAGTTCATATTTTAAATCATTGAAATCCTACCTTTTTCGTAGGAAGAAAGATGGACCATCTTTTATAAAGACTCTCAAACTGCTCAGACGGAGGGTGCCCATTCGCCTAATGGGCGAGAAAAGAGCAATGGTGTACCCCCTCAAAGGAGCACCCCCCCCCCCCCCAAGAATGAGAGCTTGCATTAATGGAGAATGACCCCCCTAATACACCCATTCTAAAAGCTGTCAATGGTGAAGTCTGCACTATGACCCCCCCCCCCCCTTTATTTAGCTTATCTCTCTGCCCTTTGTTCAAGTTGTCGACTCGCCACTGTGTGTTAAAGAGTTAACTGCAAACTGCAGTTAAAAAACTGCAATTAAAATTAATCTTTTCATACACACAGCATTCTAAAATTTTGGTAAGCAACGTATTGTTAAAGAAGACCTGTTTAATATTGGTTTTCTATTTAAGTAAATGTACTTGAAGATTAGAACAAGCATATTTGGCAAATAGTATTTGTGGGAGAAAACACAGTGTCTTACTATTGTTCCTGAAAGTTTTATCGCTAAATTTCTCTCCTTCGGGAAGGTTTCATCAAGTTATTAGCTTTACATTCAAGTTGAAACGTTTATTTGTTGAAAATGAACTTTCACGTTACACAGGCTCGAGACTGATGTTTTATTTGGACTTTTGAAGAAGTTCAGACTTTATGGCTTTAAATGACCATATACTGGAAAAGCACTTAGTTTCACGGAAATGAAGATATCGGTCATTCGTGAGTTGAAAATGTCCCGAATTTTATTTAAGCCGAACCGAAAATTATGCATAAAGTTCAAATACTTTATGAGACTAAATTTTTTTTCTCTCATAACGGGCAGGCAAAAATCGAGGAAATTAAAGCCTCGCAAAAATAAGCGCTTATACAGTAATGCCTGTTAAAACTTACCAGGGAGCCACACGAATAATGTAATAATGAAGATTAAAATTGGTAGCAGCCTAAAAAACAGCATTTTTCGACAGTGCCCATTCTGGTGCCTATGTTGTCGATAAATAAGGTCATAAAATCTGCCGAAATTTGAAGAAAACTGCCTTATTTAAAGACTTGGTGAAAAATGGAAGGTATCTATTTCTCGACGATGATTTCGTGGTCTGCTTTCGGCAGGATAGCGAACTGCAAATTGTGTGAAGGGTGTCCTCCATTTCTCACCGCAACTCGCTAAATTTGGCGACTTTTCTTAAAATTTTGGCAGAGTTAAAGACCTCATGTTTCGATAATGGGGACAGAGGGCAAATAATTTCTGTCGAAACACATGTTATACTATGCTCTTTTTATTGGTACTTATTTACATATTTTCATTATTACACTATCGTATGATTTTCTGATCATAGAAGCACTTCAAAAAATCGCATCTAAATTGTCTTCGAAAACTTTTTTGAAAGATTTTTAAACTCAAATTGCCAATTAGTTTTTCATTACTACACTATAGCTTGATTTCCTGATTAAAATCATAGAAACACTTCAGGAAATTGTCTCTGAGTTGTCATTGGAAAAATTTTAATGGTTTTTCGAAGTTTCTATTTAACAAATAGTAAATTACACTTTCTCTCTTGCAACTGAAAAAAAGCTAGAAAATATTTGCTACTTCAGGTTAAGGTTCAGCCGAGTCATTAAAATACTATTGAGATCTTTTTTAAAACTAAACGCGTTTAACTTTGTCACTGGTATGATGATCACGTGGTTTAGCCATACCTTTTAGGTCCTTAAAGTCAATTTAGGAGCTGAGCTCATGCGGGATGGTTAAACCCTTGATTAAAAAATCACGAGTACTAATTTCGGATAAATTACAGTTTCCTCATTTTTACAATACCACCCACCCCTTTTCTTAAAACCCATCTTTGAAGTCATTGTGTTAGGAGAAATGATTTCAATTTTGATGGGCAATCTTGAAACATTAAATTTTTTTTTTGTCCTTTAAAATCTGATCGTTTTTAAATATTTCAAATCATTGAGGCAAAGTTTTATAGGAAAATAGTCTTCCTTCGTTTGTGGCTGGAATAAAATAATCTTTAAATTTCCATTCATTAAATATAAATCAATTTTTAAATGAAAGCTTTAATAACATTCATATATTAAAGCATTGCTAATGTTGATATAAAAGCTTTAAACATAATGTTTGAATATTATGTAAGGAACCTTTTCCTGCAGGTTAAATGATTTTGTGTGGTTGAAAAAGGTTTATTTGCTTGATTTTATTATTAATGTTAATGTCATGTGGTGAAATTTTAAAATGTCCAAAAGCTGAATAAGAAGCATATGTTTTAGGAAATTGTTCTCATTCTGACTGTCCTTCATTATGCGCAGTTCTGTATTGAATCAAATTATTAGTAGTTTCTGTGAGAGACTAGTTGTGTAATGTGCTTGTCAAGCGTCAAAAAAAAAAAAAAAGCTGCAGCTTAAAAAAAAAAATTGAAAAAAAAAAAGAAAAAAAAATAGAAAAAAAGAAACCAAAAAAAAATGAAAAAGAAAAAAAAAAGAATTAAAAAAAAGAAAATAAAAAAGAAATAAAAACAAACAAAAAAAATTTAAAAGAAAAAAAGAAAAGAAAAAATAGAAATAAAAGAAACAAAAAATAACAAAACGAAAAAAAAAAGAATTTAAAAAAAAGGAAAATAAAAAAGAAATAAAAAATAACAAAAAAATTTTTTTTAAAAAAAGAAAGAAAAAATGGCTGGCAGAAAATGACGCTTGACAAGGAAAAATGCCTTATTCATGTGCTCCTTTTGTACCCATATGAAGTTAATTTTGGAGTTGTGTTGAATAATGTTTGTATAAGTGTGCTTCGCCTTAATTTAAAGAAAAAAATTTTTTTAGAGATTGTGGTGCAAAAAAAAAATATAAGGTGTTATAAATTTAACCTGCAGGAATCAGTACTTTAAAGCAGGTAACGTGGCGCAGTCAGCAATCATTTCTATTTTTAAAGAACTTAAAAAAATACCTTTGTTTTCTTTATTTTATAAATACTGTGTGAAAAAAAAAAACTATGAAATGTAAACCATAAAATATTTAAGCAACTATTTTAAACAGGTGCATTTTTTAAAAGTATATTTAAAGAACTTAGGTTATAGTTTTTAACTGATATTGTAATGTTCTATAAACTGTAAAAATTTTTACCACGATGAGTTTGATAACGACATAGCTGCTTCTCTGCTCCCCCCCCTCCATGTGCTCAATAAAACGGAAGGAGAAAATGATCTATTTTTTTCTGAACTTTTTAAGCGCATGTGGTGAACAATATCCAATAGCTAGAACTCCAAAACATGAAAGAGCTGTATTTGAGTCTTGTTTTGACGAAAAAGATAATACATTTCAAGAAAAGGCAGAATACAATAATTATTGGAAAGTGAAAAATCGCTGAAAGATCTATGAACGACTTAAAACATTCAACGAATCCACAAAAATAACGAATAGTAAAACTGAAAGCAGAAGTCTGAGAATAATTTGCAGTAATAAACTTCTTAAAAGCCATGGAGCAGAAAAAACCTTTTTGGTTAAAGAGGGACCGGATATTTTTACTTTGCGGAAGTAACGAAGTGGGGGGAAAAAAAGAAAAACTGTCTGGAAAAAGGCGGAGGGTATCCCAGTGAATAAGGCTCTGGGTTTGGAATCGGAGGATGCCAGTCTCGGAGCCCGAAGAAGCCTCCAAGGAGGCATGTGGTACGTGCTTGTTAAATCCGACGATCCTTGTGGTCTGTTGCTAGCAGTTACCATGTGTACAGAATTTCTGGGGATTCCCCGCCGCCCAGCGAGAACTGTTTCTAATTGAGGAGATGAACTTGCACTCCTGTCCACTCTCCCAGGAGCCACTCCATATTGCCTTAAATCCATAATCGCTACGCAAGTGGCATCTGCAAGAGCATCACAGTCGACGAAGATGGCAGCTTTGCAGACAGTTTTCCTGCTCCTTCTCCCTCTGACTTTTATTTGACTTTTCCGAAAAACGGAGCAAATTATATGAACATTTAATAAAAATGAAATGCATAATAATATAAAAAAAAGAATGATCTTGAAAATGACTGTTTGCAAATTTAGACAATGTGCAGTTTCAAAAAAATTAAAAAAAATCTCAGTCGCTTGCCGTTCCTGGTCATCAGAACTTTATAACAGCTGACTTCAAATAACTTTAGAGCAAAACACTTGGGAAGAAAATTCTCCTGCATTCATTTTTGAATTTCTTCTCCCTCAATATGGCATTATTTTGAAGAAGCAGCGACTTAAATAATTCATTACTGTCACAAAGACACAAGAGTTTCATTGAAAAATTTTATACGAAGAAAAAAAAAAGATGAGCTTGAAGAGCAATTGTTGAATTGCGTTTTTCTTACTGTGTCATAAGGTGAAAATGCATTCTTTAAAACAGTTTTTAACACAATTGGAGTATCTTCCAGAAGTTTGTGAAGTTGTCGAAAAGATTTGCTTCTCTAACACCTTGTTGACATTCTCCAATGACGACGCTCTGTCAAGAAATCCTGTTTCTTTCTGTCAAATGATTCTAAATTATTGACAAATAATAAGAAACATCTTTGCAGTCCCTTATTGGAGAAAATAAAAATCATCAGACTAATGGTTTTTTGAACAGTTTAATAAAGGAGAACATAATTCAAGAGGGGGTGGGGGCTATATTTCCATTTTAATATGAAAATTGCTATTTCTTTAGTGTGCACCGTTTTCCAGTATTTTTCTGTATTTAATAGTTATGCTTATTACCAATGTTATTCTTTGTTTATTTAAAATTTTAAATAAGAGAAGAGATAAAATGGAGGGAGCGAAGACTTTCATTCGCGAAGCAATGATCCCAAGTCACGTGGTAGATTATAAAGCGAAGCATTGGAAGAAATCAAGTTTCTTTCACTGGTTTCGCACAAAACGTGCCAACCATTTGTCTTGGTTGAGTCACGTGACTAGGGGTCTTTGGACCAGCTTTTGCCAAGATAGGACTTGCTCCCTCCATTTTATTTCTACTCTAAGGCACTGACACTGGAAAGATCAGAGGAGTCATTTTGGTCGTTATCAGTTCTTATATGCCTCTAAATTTAAAAAAAAAAAAACAGGTACAAAATCTAAAACTTGAATACTTTTCATTACTTTCAGTTTATATTAGCTAATTATTTTCGTTACTTTTATTTTATCATGGAATTAATTACCAGTTTTGTGCTAGCTGTAAAATGTGTAATACATTAGTTACTTAGGTAGTAGTCCAAGTACAGCCTATTAGGCCATGGAAGTTAAACTCTTTTATTACGAAAAAGTGGAATCAAAATTCATCATTAATAAAATTCAGGACTTTATTTAATAAACTTTCAGAGTGTGTTCAAATTGTTTTAGTTAGAACTACAAAACACCAAAATAGTCAGTGATACTTGAAATGCGGAATTGTGATCTTCCTGGTGTCAATAAGTTTGTTTTGAGTGCTTGCTGACTGTCGACTCGCTTAAAATGGATAGTAGTTTTGTTTACTTTTTAACATAAAATTTAAGTTCTTAAAGGTTTGTTCTTAAAAGATATTTAAAAAAAAATTAAAGTAATTTATTGAGAGGAACACTTAAAACTATTTTTAAGTAAAAGGGATGTTTATTCTAAATGTTGATATTTAACATGTGTTTTCCAGCTGCAAATAGGGTTGATATTCCAAAAAAAAATCTGTATTTTCCAATGAGCAATTAGTGATGTTTGAAAATATTCATACTTTTTAAAAAGGATTTCATTTTTCAGAAGTAGCAGTCTTTCCCAGCTTTTTTCAGTTACAGTAATATTTTGTTTAAAAGTGAGATATACAGTGTAGTATGAGTTATTCCGCTTGGTACATACATTCAAAATTATTGTGTCATAATTTATAATATGATCGGTACACGCATTTCAGATGCAGTTATGAAAGTAAAACAACAGTGGAAGTTCTGTGTAATGTGAAAGTTTGAACATTGTTTTCCCAAATAAATGAATGGGAAAATACGCATCGATGAGTACTTGAAATATTTTTTAAATACACACACACATATATATATATATATATATATATATATATATATATATATATATATATATATATATATATATATATATATATATATATATATATATATGTGTGTGTGTGTGTGTGTGTGTGTGCTTCAACAAAAGTAATTTAATGTATTTTCTCACACTCACAAAATAGGGGATGATGACCTTGAGTTAGGAAGATAAATTCGAACATACCAGATATATTTGAGCGAATATTATTCATTTAGTGATCTTAACTTAGAGGTTATGCTCAACAAGTGAAAGTAACCCTCCCTGCTAGAGTTATATCAATGTTTAGTTATTCTAAAGTAGAATGATTGTCAGATTTGAAGTTCCAGTTTCTTGTTTATCGAAAGGAAAATTTCTAAAAAATTATTAATAATAAATTTATAAGTTTTTTTAGCAGTGAAATCGTTACTTGGCAGCCTTTTCCCCTATTGCTCGTGGACTATTAAAATAGTTTAATGCCTCAGAGGTTAATCACAAAGCCCCAAATAAACGACTCCGTAAGTAGCTCACAAAAGAGCACTACCAAATTCAGCTGCAATCAGATGGCTATTGCACGTTATTTACCAGTGTCGGAAGTTTATATCAAAGGCGTAGAAAATTAACTCTAAAGGAAGGGGGAGTGGAGAGGAGTTTTCCAACAGTAGTGACTACGAATAACAGCAATCACTTTGATTGCTTAACATGGTCATTTGCATGTGAAATAGGTTCAATAATGATAAAGGTAAAGGATGAATAATTAATAACTAATTTTAAAGTTAAAGGAAAATAACTTCACTGCTGCAATATCAGAATGTTACTTTTTTTATCACGCAAAACAAGGGGAAGGTCAAAAACTTTAGACACTACGCTATTACTAATTAGTTGACTATTATTTTCCCCTTGCTTGTGATAGTAACTTTCACATCAGTGAACTCCATGTACTAAATTCATAATTTGCAGTTACTAAATGCCATTTAAGAATAGCTTCATAGATAATTGAATGATTTTCCTTTGATTTTTGCAAATTTCCAGTAATAAGCAGAAATTGTGGAGAAATGTTTTCAATTGCAGACGGTAACTATTTCAACACGTTTCTGTTTACAGTCGCTTCAGTTGGTTAATGCCGTGAATATCTTAGTCAGGAGGAGGTAGATTTTACAGCATGTCACGGACTTCTGTTGGTGGTTAATCATTCATATTTGCCCCTTAGCCATTTTCATAAAATCTTGCAGCATTGAACAGTAAGTTACCGCTCTTAAGGACCAATGCGAAACTGCATGCAATGTACCGACAGCCCAGTTAGGCCCTCCAGAGACTGTTTCGTTCTTGTCATGTGCTCATCAGTCTGGAATAGACAGCTGTCACTGATTGAAGCGTGGAAGGCCAACAAACTGGTAGCTAAATTAAATTTAGTGCATCAGCGAGAGTCCGTAGCAAAAGTATGGTTCAACTCCTCAATTGAAAGTCAAGCTTGAGTATTAAGTAGTAAGTTACCGACCTTAATCTAGTCCCAAATTTTTTGATTCCATAAATGTACTGCGTTTGCGAACTCGCTCTTGTGTCCTTAAAATCAAACTGGGAAAGAGCAAAATGATTTTCTGTTGTTTAAGATAATTAAAATGCAATTGCAGGACTACTTTTACACTCTTTGTCAGAAAGAAAACTGCAAATACGAGACGTGTTGTGAGTTACTGAAATTCAACTGCACTTTTCCTGATTAATCCAGTACCTTCCCCCCTAGTCATGAATGTAGCCTTTTAAATTGTACAATGTACATTCTCTAGAACAACTTATCAAATGTAAAAGAAATGTTTATTTTCGGATTTAAGTTAGATTTTAAGAATATTTCATTACATTTTGACCCACATTACATTCCCCTTCCCACCTTCTCTACGTGCTCATTTTGGTTGTCCATTAATAAAAAGGAAAATGCCAAAAATGTTTTTCAATGTCGTTACGGTTATTTCCTAATTTGAATCAAGCTCACATTTTCAAACATATTCAGTTAAATTTCAGTGGCGAACGCATTGAAAGAATATCATTGACTATTTTTACATAAAATTTTCATTGTAATATAAACCGTCGTAGGTGGCAGCTTTGCATTTTTGTGGTGCCTTGAGTATTTTGTTAACGTTATACTTGCACAAATATTGTATTTAAAACTGCTTATACAATTTCAAATGTCAAGGAATAAAGCATTTTAATTATTATTATTTTAAAATTATGCGGTGGGAGAGAGGGAACTTAAGAACTTATTTGAAACCCCAAATTCACTCTGAATTCGCTGAACGAAAAAGAAAGTTGAGCATTGTTGGATTAAGTGAGGGTTGGCGTCCTCCCCCCCCCCCTCACAAAAAAATACAATAACGGGGCCATGAAGCCACCTGCCAAAGTCTTTTTTCTCAGAGTACAGATTTTAAAATATCGAACTAGATGTTTTGACCGTTTGTTAAATACTCACGTACAAAGCAATAATTTAAATAAAAATTTTAAAACTCCTCCACTTATAATAAATTTCCATTGTGGAGCGCGAAGGACTTCAAACTATCAAAATTAGAAAACTTCAAGGTTGGTAACAGCTTGAACTGTCAATGAACTATCTTGCTTGAAAACGTGTGCGAAAAGTTTGAAAATAACTATGTAGTATTTGAGATCAAAAGCATCGAGAACTCATAAAAATTCATCAAAGCATAAGCTCAAATCTAAATGGAAAAACGCAAATAATTATAAACGGTTTATAAATAAAGAGTTATTCTCTTAAAAATTTAAAAAGTACCAACATTCATTTCTAAACCCCCCCCCCCTTTTGTACACGTTGTAAGTTAAGCGAGCGTTAAGAGTGACCACGGATGAATTCAACGTGACTATTTTTTCTGGTTGTAGTTACGCTTACCAGAAAATACACTGTACAGTACAACCTCGTTTATCCGGTTTAACTGGGACTAATCGAAAATCCGATAGAATTGGGTTATATGGGCAATGAACAAAAGCAAACCCTTAAACGAGCCGAATTACCAAGTTTGTAACAAAATGACAACGCTTGTTTCAAAATAACAAAGATCTGTAAGAAAATACCGCTTGCAATTCTGTTCTCCGGCTACGGGGCAATTACTTGTAGCTTTATAGATGGAATTGCTCGTAGAGCATTAATAAGGTATAAATATTTTTGCTGACCAGTTCTTAACAAAGAAATGATCGATTGTCCTCTGTTTTAAACATGTTCAGTGTTTGATGCTTTGCTATTGTTAATTTAGTTGAAGTAGTTTCAGTCTAACACTCCCCAAATTTGCATCTTTTTTAAATAGCATAATTTATTGTACATTCTTGGCAGTGATTATACATTAAATCAAAATACAAGTGAAGTCTACAAGTTTGATCCGGTTCTTTACTGTACTTCTGCATTCGTAGACTAGGAATATTGTGTGCATTTTCCTAGTGATTGGAAATTGATGCTTGGGCTCAGTTCGACCTTTCCAAAGAGCCACGCTCTACCTCTTCAACCATTAATAACGAATCAACTCGCAGTGAAATGCTTCCCTCCTATCGCATGACAAAGGATATTATCAGAGAGACCTTGAATAAGGCATTCCTCGTAATAACGGACAAAGCTACAGATTTGACGTGTTGCCATTATGGGCAATCACGTTAAATTGAAAGAAGTAAGGGATTACAGTACCTCAAAAATGATGAAACGATCAAAACCTTTTTTATTACTTATTTCAAAACAAAAAACTATTCTGAACACAGGGGAAAAGTTTCAATGCTATAGTTCAAATATTTAAAAAGTCATGAGTGGTTTTAGGCCATGCTCCCTATGTATTCTTATGCAAAAGAAAAACTTCAAATTGCTTTTTCTCGATGATGGTTTTTTTGTGCTTTCATGTCATTAGAATCCCTAAGGATTTTTTTTCTAGTAAAAATACAGTTTTAAAGTAATACTTTTTGCGGTAGGGATAGCATATTTGACAAAACTGTGCATTGGATCAGCATTTTATAAATGACTCATGTTTAGAGCATGTTAAACCTTTAAAAACCAATTTAAAAAAAAAACTTATTTTTTACATAATTAATCACAGAAAATTTTCTAATGAACTCATAAGCAAATGAATGCACAGATTTTTAGAGATGATTATAGTGATCGTTTTGCAAAACACGTTTTGTAAACTAATGCAAAAATAAAAAAGCCTTAAGGACTTTAAAAAGTTGTAATTTTCCTCAATTTTTTGAATTTTCAAAAAAAGTAGGCAATATTTTTAAATTTTGAAAATAAATTTTTGATTGCGAAATAAGTATGCATGTTATGGTTTGAAAGAAATATAAAATCCATATAAATTAAAAGAAATTGCTTGAAAGGTACTGTGACCCCTTAAAGCTGCCATCCACCAAGAGTGGGAAAATAGAAGTTGGCTCCCACAAATTTTGAGTAGAGCTTAATGGTGTGTGTGACCAATACCTGAATAAAATAAAAATTGTATAAAAATGTAGCTTTGTCCGTTGTGGAGCTGGAGCTATCCAATGCGGCAGGGAGAAAAGCAGAGGGATGTAAGTGCCAAAATTAAAAATGTTTCGGTAGCCCGGGGGGGGGGGGAGAGGTGAACCTCTCCTCTACTTTGGAGCAAGAGATAATGCTAGTAGCACTGGTAGGAGCTGCTGTAGTATGATTTAGAAAAACGTTTCAATGAAAACCTACCTAATTTAAAGGCGTTTTACTCAAAACTTCAGACTGTCCACTTACATCCCATTGCTTCTAATGGATGCCTCACGTGTCATCTAACTGCAGAAGACATTTTTCGACAGAGAGTTGGTTTGTTATTGCTGGTTGAAGGGAGGGAGGAACTTTAACCTTCATGTGCTTGACAGAGGAGATCAGACCATTCGATTGTTCCTTCTCCGTTCTCCGAACTCTGCTTCCGGACCCGGGTGCTCACTTATGGGTGCAGCGCTGCGGGTGCGGAGAGTGTTCTAATCTCCATGTTCGAAAATGTCGAACCGGCACTAGAGCCCTGTTATTCTTGTTTCGAATCACACATTTGATTTTTAGGCTCTTTTTTTCAGCTGTGGTACGTTTTCATCTGTCGGTGAAATGGGCTAAGAAATGAATAAGCAGTTCAAAGGGATTTCGTTACGTTTTAATACATATTAATTTTCCAATCATAAAGACTTTATAACATTAAAAATAAGTTGAAAGGAATTCATGCATGGGCATTGAGATTGAAGAATTATTTTCGCTCACGGAAACCTGTTACACCTGATGCATAAAAATTAATGTTTATCTTGATTACAGTTCTTAAGAAAAAAAAAAGTTCAAAAGGATGTACTGTCGAACACATTGTGAAATGGGACTATTTCAAAAAGTCAAAACAATATTTTATGCGATTTTAGAACATTTCTTGCATATCGATTTTTTTCCGTTAGAAAAGAAAATTGCTTTTTAAACAATATTCCAAACTGCTTTATAAACAAATACAGTATTAGATATTATGAAGTCCAATGAAGTTATTTTTCGTTATTATTATTATTTGTATGTTGAATTATTATTTGTATGTGCATTATGTTGAAATTTCTCCTTGGGCGGCTCGTGTTCTACATATTTTAATGTATCAGCTTGAAGCTACACCCACACATTAAGTAAATTAAACACATAATGTGGAGAAAACAATAAATGAGTTTATTCTAGGAAATATTAAACACATCAGTCATTGTACACTTTCAATGATACCTTTTTTTAAAAATGATTTTTTAAAGAAGTAAATGACATAGCTTTCAAATTAAAAGTAAATTTAGGGAGCAGTGTTTTTTAATATACTTGTATGCATCGTAGAAAACTGAAAATATTCGTCAATTTTGCGAAAATGATAACTTGCTGCTTTTGCATTTTCGTGTAAATGCTACATTTATTCAAGAAAATAGAAATACTATCAAAAATGGCGTTTACTCCCGCTTTAGGTTTCACACAATCAATATCTAATACACTAACATTGACAGATTTGAATAGCACGAGACAGGATTCAGGAGAAACATTATACTGATCACTTAAATAAAGCGCTATATCGTCGCCTCAGAGCAACAGTAAGATATCTTAGTGCTATTTCTGGGACTAAATATCTTACTGTTGGTCTGAGGCGACGATATATTGGACTAACTATTAGTATTTTTTTTACTGTAGATGCACGAGTAAGGGAAAAAGAGCAAAAATTCCCCCTGATTTCGCTGACAATATAGGGCGTGTGTTTGTGTATGTTTGTGCAGGTGTATGTGTGTGTATGTGTTTGTTTGTGTATGTTTTTGTTTGTGTGTGTACGTGTGTGTGTAGTTGTGTAAGCAATACATTAGAAAAGTAGAAAAACATATGAGTTTCATTATAAATATAAGTGCCGTCTCCTTAGCTGCATTTCAGTGATTCACAAAAAGGCAGTAAATGGTAAGATTGTTCACAATACAGTCTCATATGTTAACAATTGCTCAACTTAGCCAGTGATTTGTGGTGAAAATTAACCACTTGTAAATAAATGGATCCCTTAAAATTCGTCTCCTTTTTCTGAATAGATCTTTGCATCATAAATTGAAAACTAGCGAAGAATAAATAATTAACTTGTCTACTGTCGTGAATGTTGAAGACACGTCACATATCACAAGTCTTTTTTAAAGCCATTTACACTCGTCAATGCATCACAATTTCAAACAAGCTTGTCAAACGGAAACTGAAAATCTGATATATAAGATAACACGCATAATGTCATGCATTTAAAGTATGTTTTACATACCGTGAGCTACTGAGCTTTCATTTAAAAAGAAAATGAATGTTTTTTTTTCCATATTATTATTAATATTTTGAGGAAGAAGGGATCGATCTTATTCTTATACATTAGCCGCCACTGACAATAATTTATCGACTTATTATTAATAAATACTTGTGTTTTCTCTTTTACTTCCCTGATGCTGTGGAGCCGCACCGGTCCCTTGTTCTCAGATGGTTTCCGATTCAGGTTCTTGAAGATGAAACGGTCTCAATGCTTTTGGTGTGCTGAGCTTCAAAAGGTAAAAATACTTCTGTGTTTACAGTTTTGTTAAACAATGGCATTTCAGTGCTTGAAATGTTATTTTAACATGAAAGCACAGGTTCATGCGACGATCTAGAAACCAAAGTATACGAAAGTTATAATAGTCGAACCCGCTTAATAGAATAGCCATTTTGCCACGAAAATATGTTCTAAGAAGAGTTATATTCCGTTAACCGGGATCAAAAAAAAAAAAAAAAAAAAATTTGAATTTTGACATCTTAAATTCAAATTATGTTTTTCGCAATCACGAGTGTGTGTATGTAGGCGGGCGTGTTTGTGTGTGTGTGGGGGGGGGTATGTGTGTTTGTGTGTTGGCATGTGTGTCTGTGCTGGCATAAGTGTGTGGGTAGTTGTGTGTATGAATGTGTGTGTGGGGGGGTATGTGTATGAGTGTGTAGGCATATGTGTCTGTGTGCAGGCATGAATGTTTGGGTAGCTGTGTGTATGTGTGTTTATGTTTTTGTGTGTGTAGGTGTCTGTCTGTATGTATGCGTGTGTGTTTGTGTGTGCAGGTGTATGTGTGTGTAGGTGTATGTGTCTGTATGTGTAGGTGTCTGTATGTATGCGTGTGTGTGTGTGTGCAGGTGTGTGTATGTGTTTGTCCTTTGTATGGATAGATCCTTCTCTCCATATTTCTGAGGAGTTGAAGGTAGGAGGAGGTTCTAAGGGAAGTAGGTGTGATGAAAGAGGAGAACAAGGAGGATGATAGTTTGGCAGATACTTGGCGGGCAAACTAGATATCATGACTTTTTAAGGCTGAGAGTTTTTGGGTTTAGGATGAAGGCTTTCTTTTTTGTGGGGAAGAGTTAAAGATTTTCTTGGCGGGGAAATTTTTACAACAGGGTTGTTTTTGCTGAGATATCACATCTTTTTGCATTGATATTATTACTTTGTCTGTATTTTTAGAATTGAGAATTTCAAGTCAGAAATATTCAATTGAAACAACGTTGTTTTGTGTTTTTAAGAAACAAAAATGGCAAGCTTAATTTTACATCATGTTATTTTCTGACCATTGAGAGTCCATGTTCGTTTTGCGAGAATTGGGCCGTTTAAATTTTATTGCAATTCTTGTATCCTCTCTGTTGCAAAGAAAACTCTGCTTGGATAATAAAATACAATATTTTAAATCATATTGTTTTCAAGTATTTTACAACTTCGCAATAAATTCTATTATAGCTTCTATATTTGACGGATTATTCAACACATTTTCATGAAGTGTTTTTAAAATGTTTTACAACTTGGGGCCCATTCATTAATTACGTAAGAATCCCGGGGAGGACGGGGGTTGGAAATATCTCTACATATCCTTACTTTGGGGGGGGGGGGGCAACCGTATTCCTACGTAATATTTTCCAAGTCGATATTTTATATTAGAAATCGCGCGGTCTAGTGGTTTGGCAGGGACCATATTTCATTTGCGTCTGAAAGGTAAAAAACGTATTAAGATGAGCTGATTTTTCTTTGTTTTACAAAGAATGATTAGTGTAAAATATAAAAGGAATCGCTCTGGCAGGTTTTATTCTTAAATAGTATCGCATCATAAACAAAAAATGTCGAAAAAAAATTCAGTCTAGATTCCAACGTCTTAGTAAATATTTCTTTACACGGAAAGGTTTAATTTAAAAATAGTGAATTTAATAACGATTCCAGTGATGTAATATTCGTTATTTTATTATTTTAAAAAACAAAATGAAATCTTACATAAGAATGGGGGGGTGAAAAATCTTACGTATTCTTACGTGGGGGGAGGGAGGTCAAAAGTTTCCAGAATCATCCTTACGTAATTAATGAATCGCCCCTTGCGGGCTATATTAATCTAGCTTTTCAGTATTTATTTAAAGACTTATTTTCTTAAATCGTGTATTATTTTACGTTTTACGGGATAACTAGTAAAAATACCCGGCGTTGCCTAGGTCAGTAATAATTTTAAGAAACAATCCATACTTTCTTTCGTTTTCTGTTTTAACTGAAAAAACTCAAAGCACACTGCTTTGACGTGATTAAAAATCGAACTTCTTTCTTACCCATAAAAGTAAAATAGCAATAAGTATGAAGAACCAACGAATATTCCATTAGAAATGAAAGCACGAATTTAAGCATAAAAGAATTTCCAAAATATGAACTAACAAAAACTAAGATTACTAAAAAAACCGTGCGCTTGCTTCATTTAATTTCATAGTACACACACACAAAAAGGAAAAAAAAAAGCTCTCTACTATGTTTCCCTCAGGGTTCGAAAAGTAGAGTTTCCAAATGGTCAAATGACTTTAAACTCTTGTTTGCTCCGGAGAAGCCTTGATTCAAAATTTTCATTATGATTACTTTAATATTGCTGTTGTTAGGCAACGAATTTTTGAAACAATGGGTTTAATCATTTGATGTGGAAATTACATGACAGTTACTGTTTTCGATCACGACGTTTTTAAACTAAGTTTTTTTGAAATAAATTATAGCCTAAGTTGTTCCCAGATAATGTAGCTATGTATGGTGAAGAAATGGTTAAAATCCGTCCAGTAGTTTTTAAGTTTACCCCGGACATCCGGATAGAAGTAGCTCTTTATGTATAAAGATTTTAATTGTTGGGTTATTTACCTTTCCTTTCATGGAACTCTTTGCCTTGTTTAATACCTAGTTTTGTTTAAAAGTTCACAAAAAAGACAAACTAACGTATGTTATGACTAAGCAAAATAAAAAACCCAATTCTTTAAACTTTGAATGTCAGAAGATGTATGCAACTGTACTTACTCTACGTCAAACCGCGGATGTCGTAAATTAACCACAGCTACTGCGTATGAGCATGGACTTAGCTCATTTCAAAAGTCTTGCTTAAATTAATTGCAAAAATTTTTGTCTGTTAACAAATTACTGCAAAACACGGATATCGACACACATTTCATATATTTCAATTCATAATGTGTTATATTTGTGAAAAAAAAAAGATTGATGTAGAAAATAAGCAAACCAATAAATAAGTGCTATTTTTCGTTTTCAATTATAAAGTTAGATGTGTCTTATTCATATACGTACAATTACGTACGATATGTCACGCAAAATTTTTCATGGTTTAACCTCAGTTTCGCCGACATGTAAAATTTCTTCCCCCTTAAATATATCAAAACTGAAGAACAGCAAGGAAAGAAAATTTATATCGGTGAAACTAAGGGCGGGGGGGGGGGGGGACTGTATTCTCATCTTCTTCATTAATGTTTCTCTGCTTAAATATAAACAAACAACATAGCTCATTGGGCTTTCTGTTTTAAGATTCTAAGTCCGCGCACATGCGCAGTCGCTGTGCCAAATTGTGATATCCGCGATTTAACGTCTAGTTGCAACTGGAAATTAGTGATTTTCAAACTTTAATTACTCAGGCCCATGATGTCCCAGGGGTTTGAATTTTTGTATATTTCCTAAATGGCCCCCCAAGAATATGTACACAAAAAGTCATTACCATAGCCCCCCGGGCAGCTGCTGCAGAACCCCGGGAAAGTACGATGTGAGGGATAAAAACAAGGGGGAGGGGGGGGGGGTCAAATGGCACATTAGTAGGGCACAAGGAATGTGCGTGCGAAATTTCAGCTAGATTCGTCTTTTCGTCTGGGCTGTAGCCCTGTTAAAGAAAACGAAACCTTTTTTGAACTTAAATTCCTCCTCCCCCTGGTGGTCCAGGGGATTGTATTTTGGTTTATGTCGTCAGGGGCTACTACATATTGAGTATACCAAAAAACATCACCTGGGGTCTTCATGGGGCTGAGATACAGAGGGGTGAAAAACCCAGAAAACCCCAACTTGTTCTGACGTGTAAACTGTTCTTGGTCGCTTTTATTTTCTTTCGTCTTTCTTGGCGGTGGATTTGCTTTTGTTGGCTGCTGACGTTTGGTTTCCTTGGCGGGGGGAATTCTCCGCGTCCCGTGATATGCGGCAAAATAGTTCTAACCTTGTCTGGAGGGTCAAGAATCCAAAACTGCACTGATTTAGACACGCACTTTATAAACGACGCATCACAAATATTAACAATGAAATAAATGAATAATAAAAAGAAGACAAAAATCACCGTATCAGCACGGGGTTTTTATGTGCTACAGTAGTGCCGCTTACAGTTAAATTTCAACTACTTGAGCCCCCAGGGGCGCTTGACACGCACATAGGGTCCACAAGCCTGAAACCCAATGAAGCAAGTTACTAAAATTTACGCGTTCCATAAGTGTTATGTTATAGTCTACTAAACATCAGTTGGCCTTACTCCAACTGATATGAAGAGTATGAATTTAAATTAACAGCTGATTCAGATAATGCAAATACAAAATTGAAACGCCATAATTATTGTTATTTAAAAGGTACTCACCATTATTGCATCACACAGTTATATTGCAGAAGTGCTCCTCGAAAAACTTTAATAACAAACAAATTACTCAAGAAAATATAACAGATTGATGAATTATCTTTCCCTCCATAGGAAATAGTTAAAGGCTCATTTCTTTTTCTTTCCCCCTAGTGGAATCGTTAAAGCCTCAGACAACGATCTGAAGATTTAAGACAGCCAGACTGAAACTTCCGCAGTCACAGGTAATTAAGTTACAGTTTCATAAGTCTAGAGTTTTTAACTTGGATAATGAATAAATAAATTCTGTAGACTTTTCTTTTGTTCGTTGTTTTTTTTTTTTCCTTTTTTGCATTACATTCATAATCACGGGACATTAATTTCTAGGTAGAAAGATATTGATTTGAGCAGTCTCAAACCACTTTACGAGTTTATAGTTAAAAAAAAGATGTAAAACAATACGAATAAACCGTTTTATTTTTCATATTCATGTAAGTTAGGTCTCTTTCCGTACTTGTTCACTTTCCGTACTAAATAGATTTCTTTATAATTCCCTCCCCTCCCCCTATCTCGTTGCGTTTCCGAGATACGAAAAATAACTATGCAGGTAGCGCTGTGAGCAGTCCAATTCGGTAGCACTCGATTTAGTATACTCAGACACCACGTTTAAAAAGATAGCAACAGCCGCACTGAAATTACAAGGGTGACAAAGGACTAGAGTGGGCACACAGTATGTTTAATGTTTATGCATAGATGTTAACAGACAGGTTAACGCGTATGTACTCGTGTATATTCATATGAGGCAGTAAGAAGCAAAGGGATGTAAGTGGACATTTTAAAGTTCGAGTAAAATGTGCTTAAAGTTGGGGTTTTAGATAGACTCTCATAAAAAACTTTTACTAAATTATGCTGTATAGCAGTATCTACAAGGAGTACTAGAACTCTATTGCCCCAGGACAGAGGAAAGGTTCACTTACCATTTCGTCGCCTCAGAGCAACAGTAAGATATCTAATCCCAGAATTTTTACGAATTTCTCGAGAAATAAGATACCAATTGTACCCACATAAAAGGTGTGGTTTGTTAGATGAAAGTGGTCACAAATCAAATAAAAAGCTATCCATTGGAAACAAATGAAAGAACGAAAGTTTTTTTTAAATTTTAGATTTTAATATTTAGGAATTAAGATTAGAACTACAAATTTTAATGGTGACAATACTTACTTTCGTGCAAAAGTAATTTTTGTTTACTTATGAAACATTTCATAATCTGAACACCTGTTTTAACTTCTTTGTAAAATTTTGTTTGTTAAAATTTTTAGCATATTGGTTGCGCATGCAGCTTCATGAACACAGCATAACCAGCTGTGACAGCTAAGCTGGATTAAAGTTGGGCAGCTAAGCTAACTAAGTTGCATAAACAGATAAGCTGGATTCATTTTATATAATTTTTTAGAACAACTTAAGTAAAATGGGGTAATGTGGTCATAGGTTAGGCTGAGCATATATCCTTTACCTAAAATCATTTAATCATCACTAATAAGGCAGATATCAGTTATATATGGTAGTTTACTAACCATGTAGTTTCTAAGGTAAAATGGATTAAATACAACTGAGCTGAAATTTTATGTAGCCTATCAATTGAAGTAAAGCAGAATTGTAATCCGATATTTGAAAAAAATTGCAGCACTTTTCTGCAAATACAGCTTTAATTCATTCTAGTAGAATAATCCATGCCACCCCTTCCCTCAACCTTCAAAAAAAGAAAGAAGAAAAATCATCTCTTAAATTTTGGTAAAAAGTAGGAACTTAGAACTGGAAGTATTTCCCATAAATTAAAGAGAATGTTTGATCATTTTTTTCTTTTTGTTTCTAAATTAAGTAACATTGTTTCAGAATCCTATTTGAGTGATTTTTTCTTCTAATTTAGACATTCTTCAGACGCTATCTTTTACTACATTCTTAAAGATATAAAACGTTGCAAATTCACACCTTCCCTGATAATATTTATGAAATCCTGGAGAGAAATAAGATTAAATTCTTGATGAATCAACTTTTGACCTTAGTTGACCATCAAAAATTTGATTTATTTAAATAAAGGTAATTTCTTCAAAAGAGAACTTGGTGTGTTGAACAATAAAAAAAAATATGGTCATTTATGATAGTTTTAGATAATTTTTGTAAACTATGACCGCTTTACGTCGACCCCTGGTCGTTAGCACACATGAAAAAGAGAACGCCATTAAGATATTTAAATGATTTTTACTCTTCCGAAAATTCAGTGCAGCGTATTTAGCATTAATGTCATGTAAAATATCGGAAAAAAAATTGAAGTTGTAAATGAAATCCTTGTATTTATTGTTTACCTAAGCTGAAAAACCTGGATTTTATGACCACTTTATCCCACCAGACCCTATGCGTTAGAAGTCATTTTCTAATAAAAATTAAATCCCCCATACATTTCGGGGACCAACAACAAATTAAGAAAAACAAAAATGCTTTCTGATCATCCTTCATTATGAATAGCTGGGAATAAACTAAATTTCAAAAAATAGTTAGCTTGCAATTAACAGTTATTTTACATACTTCTGGGAAAGTATCACTGATATTCAAGGAAATATAAGAATTTCTTTCAAAACTACTAATTTTACTTGAAGGTTTTTGTTTTATAACACTTAACAAGAGAAGCATAATACAAAAAATTGAAATTACAATATTGATAGCTTGATGAAATCTGAACGTTTAAAGCAATTAATTTTTCACTGCGCATGAGTGAATGATAGCAGGTTATAATATTTAAAATTCAAAACCAAAATAAACGTCCCAACTTATAATAAAATTTCAGTTCAATATCTTAAAAATCCAGAGAGATACCAGCGTTCTATTGAACGAAGTTTCAATAGTTCTTGGACAGGCGTCGAATCGTGGGGATTCGTTAGCAAATTTGCAACATTTTCTTGCAATCGTTCAGCGTGTTTCATGAGAAAAAACAGATTACTTGCGAACGATTTCTCTCGATTTGTTGCTTCAGATTTATTATTCGGCTCTTTAGATCGCTGGTAGATTTCTGAATTTTTAAGATATTGAACTGGATATTTATTATCAGTTGAGGGATCTACTTAGGTTTTTAATTTAAAAGATATAAATTGCTACCATTTGCCCATGCGCAGTAAAAAATCATTGCTTTAAGCGTTCATATTTTATCGAAAGTTCCACATTTTAATCAGAAATTTTAGAACTTATAATACTTGTATGCTGTCAAATTTTCTAGAAGTTAATTAAGATTTGATGAAAACCTCTGCGTGAAATGAACCAAAAAATGCGAGCTAACTTGGTATTTTTTGAGAGAAATGCTTATATTTTTGTGAATATAAGTGATACTTTCGCGAAAATATAAAAACGAATTTTCATGTATTTCTTCAACTTATTTCTCAAAATTATAGCTTAATCTCATCTATTTACGATGAAGAACGGTCAAGAATTATTTGTTTTCTCAATTTGTTGCTGGTCCCCTAAATGAATGAGTGTGACTTACTTTTAATTGGTAAATGACAGCCAGGGTGTACCTTTTATGGGACAAATGTTACAGAATAGTTCGTCATTTATTTCTCGAGATATTTGTAAAATGTGTAGTTTTGAGCGCTCTGATACTTCGGTGACATATGTAGTGCATGTACTTATATACATTCATACGCAGTAGTGTAACTAGGGGTTGGCAGGAGTGGCTCTCGCCAGGGGCGAAGCAGCCAGGGGGGCGGCATTTCGACTGATTAAAAAAAAATTAAGAGTTTTTTTTTATTATAGAATTTTTAAAAAATGCTTTAAAATTTATAAAAAATATCGAAAGAAAATGAGTTAGAGGGTATATATAAAAAACACATTACGTCTGCTGAGAAGGAACATTGGGCATCATTGAAAACAATTTTAATCGAAATGTTCCAAAAAAAAATTTTTTTTTGGGGGGGGGGGGTCACAATTTGGGGGGGGGGACGTAATTTCTTTAGTTCGCCAGGGGTGCTAGACCCCATAGTTACGGTACTGTTCATACACGTACATACTCGCGCATAAGCACGTATTTGCACTCATAGTATGTTGACAAGTACACACTCATGCATTCACGTATTTACGTGTATATACTCGTGCTGAAACGTATGTACCACTTACATACTCATGTACACACATAGTTACATTCATGCAAACGTATATACATATCGTCACCTCAGAGCAACAGTAGGATATCTTAGTGTTATTCCTGGGATTACAGTCGGATCTCGCTACAACGCGATTCAACTTACGTGAAATGGCTATAACGCAAGATTTCATGCAAATTGCTCGCCTGCAACATGAAATTTTTCGGAAAGAAGGGGCGAAGCGTTAGAATAGGCTTCATTGACATTAAATATTGGTTTTGTGAATGGACTTTCATCCCTTTAGCGTCACTGAAAGCAGTAGTTCACACACTGTAGTAGTCTAAACAACGCTTTGCTCTAGTTTATACAAATAACTGCTCCGATTCTTTACATTTTTTTTTTTTATCTTGCGTTGACAAAATAGAATGGCTCCCGAATGCGCTTTTTCATCTTAAGTTGGCGAAAACGGATAGAAAAGTTTCTGATCATTAAAGAAAAGATTAAGATTCTCGATATGTTTGAATAATTAAAAAGTATTTCGAAGGTAGCACGACAATTATTTATGAGTGAATCTTCGATACGTACCATTAAAATTCAAGGTAAGGAAATCGATAGACGTTCAGAACTTAATTCTAATACTGAAGCTAAATACAAACATCATGAATATGGAAGTTGCTCTTTCATTGTGGCTTAAAGAGGCTAGAAAGAGTGAAGTTCCCACACTGCATAAACCATCATCTTCGTCATTTTAAATATAATTAAGTTTGTAATATCTGCTGTTCAGTGATATTATAATGCAGTAATTTACTTAATGTAAGTACCGTACTGTTTCATTTCATGTCTCTCATCGATCATTGATTTTGTGCTTCATAACAATAGTTTGTAGAAACGCTTTTTCTAAAATGCAGTAAAAAGTTAGTTCTTTATAAAGGAAACGGTAATATATATTTAAGAAATCTTTTGAAACAATTTGAAGGGTGCTAACACATGTCTGAAATAATTGGGTATGCTTAGAAAATATTTCTAAACATGCATTGTTCCACAACGCGAAATTCAACTTGCGTGAAGAGTCTTGGAACGCATCCCTCGCGTAAGTCGGGATCCGACTGTAGATGTCTTAGTGTTGCTCTAAGGCGACGATATATTTATATTAGGGTGGTCACAAAAAATCCATTTTCGTATATCTTCCGAGGTACACCTCTAAAATGTGCCAATGGAATGGGAAACGTGATTTGCAAAGCTTCAGCTTAATCCAAAACTATTAACACATCCTCTCAAATAGGCTAAAGTACAAACATACAGCGATGTTTAATAAAAAACCGTAGTTTCTCGTCTTTAAAACTACAACTATTCATCCTAGGAACTTTCTTCAGGTGTCCTTTTATAGGATTTTTTATTTTGGCAATAGGAGCTATCCCATTCTTTCTTCTGCACAGAATAATACTTGAAACTTTTCCGGTCAGGTCATAGAACATATCATGAATAGGAATTTTCATGCAAGGACCAAGAAGCATCGCAATATTCATTTACATTTATTTGCTCTTTGCTGGTTTTATTTTATCCGTAAAAAAGTATTTATATGGAGATATTTTGAAAATTAAATGTCAGAAATGGCTGATTTAAAAGAAAGGAACTAAGTGGTTGAGAATAAAATGCTAAGAGTCAAAAAAAAATTACCAAAAAAAAAAATCTAATGTATAATTTAACAATGTAAGTAATAAAATGCTTCATTATGTTATGGCTATTCCAAGACAAGTTAAAGTGGTAGTTGCTTGGATATCGTAGATTTTGGTGAATCTGGAGAAATGTGTTTGCATTATGACATAAATTACAACAGAAACTGCTGTTGCTCTTCGTCTTCTGTCAAAAAAAGTTGAAACCTTGTATTAGTTTTTTTACCTCTTTCAGTTGAGCCATTGACAACCTTCCATTGACTTCCTTTTACAAAAAAGGAAGTATTGTATTCGCAAAAAAAATTTCACCCAAAAATTGGCCTTAATTTCCATTTTGCTCACCCCCAAATGAATGTTGAGTTTTTTTTTTCAACTCGACCACTTGTGGATATGTGCCTAGGAGCGTACAGACAACCGAAATATCCATTTTGACGATCCCCAAGTTAATTACAACGAGTTTTCTCGTGACGGCTGTATGTACGTATGTATCTCGCATTAGCTCAAAAACGGCATGTCCTAGAAAGTTGAAATTTGGTACGTAGACTCCTAGTGGGGTCTAGTTGTGCACCTCCCTTTTTGGTTGCATTTGGGTGTTTCTAAGGGGGTCTTTTGCCCAATTTTGGGGGGGAAATCATTGTTAATTTCGATGTGAACTCATGTGGTGTTACAATTTGACGGACACTTGGCGATATATCGCCAGTCTTTCGGTCGCCAAGTTTTGTCGCCAAGGCATTAAATTGGAGTAAAAGGAAGTCATGTGATGCACACATCAGCTCGTTTAAGCTTTAGTATAGTATTGGTTTTCACATCACCATTCATCGGGATCAGTATTTAGAAACGGTATCTATTTCGAATCTCTCTCTCAAAAAAAAAAAAAAATATCTTAAAGAGTTTGAGAAGAAACGAACTAATCTACTTCTTTGTCCACTTAACTAAACTTCATGTGCTTTTGCATCTATATCATCACAATCATTGCCTACTTCGGACTTGATTTTGCAGCCTTGTATGTCTTGATCTTTTTTTTTTTCTAAAGTATCGTCAAAACAAAAGTAAATGCAAACTTCTGAGTTCAGGTACCACAGATGGTAATTATTTTAGTTAGTTTTGTACATGCAACATCATCATCAATAAATACTCTTGTAGACCATAGCTGGGAGCCATAGCTGGATTGCGGACAATAAACCGTACTTTTGCTTAAATATTGAAGACAAACTACCAAAGCTCTTCAATACCTTTTTTCTCTAAATCGATAAAGGAAAACTTTTGCCTGAAAATATATTAAAGAGTATCTGGCCTTTGCCATACATCCGTCGTGATGAAAACCCCCCGGTACTTGAAAAGTAACGTTGTTTGGAGAAAACTCCCTCACTAAATTTAGCAAAGGTGAATGAATTCCTTGCAGTTATCCCTGGGCTACCATTTTTTGTTTGCTTAACCTTTTCCGACGGAATTTTGAAATACTTAACCAAAAGTGTTTTTATTTGGCAGACAGTGTACTATGGTAAAGAGTATCTCATAGACAAAATTTCAAGTTTATAAGTGAGAAATTAAAAGAATTATGACACGACCAATAATCTGGACATATATTATTGAAATACTTATTTCAGATAATAAAACGATGAAACAAACTTCTTTGTAAAATATTCTCTAAACAATAATAAAACATAATATAAGCATTTGAAATGATTAATATAAGATTATATATTTATAAAAAAAATCAGAAAAAAAAACCCTCGCTTTTGCGACGAGAATTCGTGGTTGGGAAAAAAAAGCCAGTCCCATTCTCCCAACCCTTATTTCTTTATGTCGTCAATCCCAAAATGAAAAATTTTTGTACAGATAATAATAAGCAGACTGTAAAGAGTAAACTACGAAAAAATCGAGTAATTTCTTCAATTATTAAATGATAAGCAGTTGTTTAAAGTTCATGTCAAGTGTACCGGACGCCACGTCTGAAAGGGTTAAAAAGAAAGTTTGAAATTTCATCTGGACTGCTTATTTTAATTCTAGTATTTTAATTGATAACGGCTTTATCTAAGACCGTTTAGCCTGAAATGTTTGAAAAATATCTGGTTGAGGACTAGTAGACGTACTCAGTTTGCAAATCAAAATTGTTTTTAAATAAACTTCCAAGATGTGGTTACGACGTGTTAGATTTTTCTGTAACAACTGTTCTCACAAAATGCAGGTTTGCTCTACAGAAAGGAACCATAAACTGACCGCACTGCGGTCATTTTATCGAAAGTCTCAACAAGATACAATTACACTTAAAGAGTAGAACATTTCCTAAAAAATTAAACCAGAACGAAGATTCTAGAACAAAGTTTTGGTTTTAAAGATGAAAAACTAAGATTTCAGCTGAAAATAGCTGTTTTTTGTAACTTTAGCCTCTTTGAGGAGCGCATTAATATTATCAAAATGACTTGGATCTTTGCAAATCATATTTTCTAGTCAAGAAGCACATTTTAGGGGGTTTCTACAAAAGATTAGATGAAAAAAGATTTTTCTACTAATTAGTTGGAAAATGACAGATGGAGAATCACCTTTTACGTGAAAAAAGTTACAGAGCAATTGGTGTCTCATTTCTCGAGAAATACGCAAAAATGGGAGTTTTTAAAAGCGACCCAATATTTTTGGTCATATGGGGGGGGGGGGGGGGTCACTACGGTGGTCAGAAAAAATCGAATTTTTTATGATCACTTAGCCTTAGTGCTGAAAACTTGTGACTCCTTAACACTAATTACTTGGCAAATTTCCTGACTCTGAGTTAATGTCTTCTACTCTGGCAGGAGACTTGAATTTTTGAGATTAAAAAAAAAAAAAAAAAAACACCAAATAAAGAATTTTCAAAACATTTTAAATTCCGCTGAACTTTAAGATTTAGTGTGGTGATTTTTGAACTTTCTAACACAAACTACTGCATAAAATTTCAAGCCTGTGAGTTAAATTTTCCTGCTCTGGCACGAGGCCTGAACTTTGAGGATTTTACATAAAATTCCTGAAATACGATTGACATTTTACAAAGTAGCAGCATACCTAAAGCACCGCCATACTTCGAATTTTTAATCACATCGACGACATCAGTCCACCCCTTAAACCAGGTCCATCATTTAAAATTTTAGGAGGAAGAGGATCAATGTTTCCCTTACTTACTTCACACATAAAGTGGGCGTGATTTTGTAGTTTTCCCATAAAATTGCATTGAGTTCACGCCCTTTATTCCTCCTCCCTGGAAAAATTCTAAAAAACGGGCCTGCCTTTAAATTTTTAGACTCTTAACACAAATTATTATGCAAAGTTTCCTATCCCTATGTTATTGACCTCTGCTTTGGCTAGAGGTCAAACTTTCATCCGAAACAAAATATTTTAATCGTGTGGCTGATTTACAGTTTCAGAATTTACAAGGTATTTAATCAAAATCTAATTACATTGAAGAACAAGTTCGATTAAAAATCGATATTTTTACAAGGTTACAAAACTTTCTGGGAAATATGCAAAAAACTAGAACTGTATTTAGGGTATAAATTTCTATTTATCGAATAAAAATATCAATTATACTGATACATTTTGGGTACGTATCTTGATGCGTGAAGAAATTCCCATAGACATGCTTAGCTTCGTCTCTAATAGAATGGTTGGTTTTAATTCTAAACTAGGATAGATTATATACATGACTAAACTTGACCAAAATTTGGAACTGAGTTGGTTTTTTTATAGTTAAAATGTACGATCTCAAAATTCTACTATTAGCTGTTTTTGGGCAGCAAATTATAAGTGCACCCAGATCGCGATTAGTAAAATAAGGTAAAATAAGGCTTTTTTCACGGCATGTGATATTATTAATAAATATTGTTGGTCTTTACTCAATATGGTCGTGTCGACTTGCAATCCAACTTGAAACCAACTATGGGACTCTTTTCAGAGTCACACAGCCTTTTTTTCATTTTACTGGAGTCAAGATTTTCGGCCTGACTTTGAACCATTAACAAACTGGAAGAGGTGCCGCAATGAGCGTTCATTAAGATGTAAAAGGGAAATAACTAGAGGATCTGCGAAGTTTTTTGTCCAATTGGCGAATGATTACAGCTTTGAATATAGTGAATTAAAAATATTTTGGAATGTGCATCAGGTACAACAAACAACTTCTAACAAATATTTAAATTATGTGACTTAATCATTTCCCCGTATAAACAACGAAATAGAGTATTTCAGTTCGAGCCAGGTACGCTATTTCCATTGTTTTAGGAGGGGGGGGGGGTAAAGGGCGTGAACTCAATGTAATTTTATCGAAAACCCACGAAAACACGCCAATTTTACGTGTGAAAACGTTAGTGTTTTAAAGTAGGATAATCATTGACCCCATTGCCCCTAAAATTGGCGGACCTGGTTCACCGACTGATGTCGTCGATGCGATTAAAAATTAGAGGTATTGCAGTGTGTTAGGTATGCTACTACTTTGTAATGTGTCACTCGTATTTAAGGAATTTTACGTAAAATTCTCAAAACTCAGGAAACTAGTCGGAGCAGAAAAAATCAATTCACAGGCTTGAAAATTTGCGCAGTAGTTTGTGTTAGAAAATTAAAGTACTGCACTAAGGCTTAAAGTTCAGCGGAATTTAAATTATGTAAAATTTCTCTTTGTTGGATTGTTTTTTCTAAAAATCTCAAATATTCAAGTCTCCTGCCAGAGCATTTATTTCGAGTCATGAAATTTTGCACAGTAATTAGTGTTAGGGAGTCAAATTTTACGCTGTAAAGCTAAGTGCTTTGAAAAAATTCGATTTTTTCGGCCCACCCTAGTTTACATACACGAAATAAAATATTTCCAGTACCAAAATTTAGAATTCAGAATACAGTTCTTAATTTCTAAACTCGAAAATAAAATTTTTTCTCTCTTATGGAAATTTATTTTAAGCTACAGTCATTTCTTAAATATATGACCTCCTTATCCCATTGATCATTTCCCCCCTCCAGACCCTATTTAATTTTTATTTTTATCTCAAATGCCTGGTCTAAGGCCCCTACATATGTTTATATAGTGGCTTTTAGCCTGGTCAATTGACCGCTGCGTCATTAGACCACAGGATTTCCAATACCTCCGGACGACACAATTAAAAATATTTAGTGCTGAGCGATATTGTCCAAGTGTGCAGCGTCTACCACTTGACCAGATTTACATCAAGTACAGTTTGGAGTACCCGTCGGGGAAAACCGTACAAATAGGCAGTCTAAAAACTGTCACCGTAGCAGCTCGAGGAGAATTCTGGGTCTAGGGGGACGTTAGCACAATTTTCTTCAGGGTTCACCCTCAACCTTATTTTACTAACACCCAGTGGCTAATTATCTGCTTTTTTAATAACCACGTTTTTCAATTCATGACCATACGCATTTTTAAAGTATAAATATTTTTTGTTCATTATAATTACAAACACTTAAATTTAATGATTTATTTTTATTATCAATAACATTATTCAGCGGCGTCACTATGGGGACGGAGAGGGGACGGACTGCCCTGGGTGTCACCCGTCTGGAAGTGACACCTAAAGTGGAATTGCAAGTTTCTGAAAAATAGGAAGCTAAAATGCATTTTTAATACTACGAATTTTATTTTTTTGGAGGGGGGGAACCTCCCGAAACCTCTCTCTCTTCCCACCCACATAATGGGGTGAATACTGTACTCAGGATTAGATTCATATTGTCAGTAATTAGACTGAAAATGAATTTCATAGTTACATATAATATTGAAACCTTCTTTTTTTGCGTTGGGGGGGGGGGGGGTTGGTGACACCACAAATTGCCGCCCCGGGTGTCACCCTTGCTAGGTACGCCACTTTATTATTATTTTAATGTATTGTTTAAAATAACTTTTTAATATGAATGTTTAGTTGTAATTCCGTACAAATCATTAAAATAAATGAAGGAAACTTTGAAATCACGCAAAACGGAACTTAGGTAAACTATCATTTTACACAACAAAGTTATGAACAGATTTTTTACTTACCATTACCATTTAATTTCTTCAAAATATTAGTTAATGCACACGTTTTTCAAATATTATGTGTGTTAATGAGCAGTAAATATCACTTCTGACACTGTGTTGATTATAGAGATAGAGGGGTGGGGGGTAATGTTTCACCATAAATATTATTGAAAGGAAGAGCAGCAGAAAAAGGGTGACCTAAGCGAGAGCCAATGGTAATTTGTTAATCACCATATTTACGGATGCCACTTGGCTAGGTGCGACCGTTAATTTTAACTATTATTCTATAATATTGTTAATAGTTTTGTTTGTGAAAATCTACTTAAAGCAATCACCGCTTGAAGAATCTCCGACAAAGTGGAGTAGTGGTTAGACGAAGGTCTCTTATGAACAAAGCCACGGGTTCAAACCTGGCTCCAGTCAGTGGATTTTAAAGGTGCAAAAGTCGACACATTGTTTGTCGTATAATTGTGCTTCATGGAAAAGATTCATCAAGTACTCGTTTGTCTTGGAGTGGTCTTGGCAAAATTTAATACCCAGTGCAATTTCGTTCATGTGCTAGTACAGTAGATCCCAGGTGCCTCCATCTGGTGGGGAAAACAGGGCGTTAAAATTCTCGTGGCAATGGCATCCTCCGATAGTTGAGCTACAGGAAAGATGCATGCTATGTCGCGGAATCGCACTAGGCCTGTAAAAGGTAGTGCCTCTAATGCAGTCTCAGTAGAAAGAAAAAAAAATCGGAGCAATTTTTGTCAACTTATGGTTTTGATTTGAATCACAAAATCTACACAACTTTCTAAATGAAAAAGACAAACTGACGGGGCTGGCAGATACGTTTAATGAAATAAAACTAACAAATGATTACACAGCTAAACAGGGAACCCACCCGGATAGTATTATTGGGAAAAAAATACATCTAGGTAGCAATAGAAAGAAAATATTGACTTTTTTTTGACGCTGAAATAGCTGGTGACGATTTCGGAGTTTGTGTGTGGCACGACATCCCTCTGCAAAGCACGTGAAAGATATATTACTTACCATTACTTTACCGAAACTCGCCAAATGTGGCGAAGTTTCTTAAAATTTCGGCAAACTTTAGGATCTCATATTTAGATAACTTAGGCACGAGGGCAAATTATCTTTTCGTTCAAAAACATTTGTGTTCTTATGATTGCTTTTTTTTTCATTGTTACCCTACTGTATAATTTCCTGGTTAAACCACCAATTAAAACAAAGTCTCAATCTATTTTCAATGTTTCCTAGGCTGACCGAAGATGGATAATTGTCGTGGCAAGTGGCGTCAAAGAGGAAAATAACTGGCGCCGGTAAAAGGTAAGTAGGGCACTAGATGCCTGATTATTATGCACCGAAATAGGCTGTTATAAACGTCGCTTTGTTGCCAAACGACACTTTATGCAAATGTATGTTTTTTTTTTTTTTAAGTTATGCAATTAAAGGTTTCTAAATTCATATTCGAAACTGGGTTGTTGAAAATGGAACTAAAAACTGTAATTTTTTAGTAGTGCGCAAAAAAAGGCAATCTGTGGAAGCTTTTTTCTTGTTCTTTATTTTGCAGTAAGTGTCGTTTGGCATTAATGAGGCGTGAGCCAAGTACAAATTTCTGAGGAAAAGAACCTGATTTCTTAGACACCAACACACGAGTAAAAATAACACAATAAATAAATAAGTGAACGTAAAAAAATATGTAATCGATAAAAAAAATAAACAAATAAATGAAACAAAATGAACAACGAAATGACACCATAATTAAGAGTTGTAAATTGACTAAGTAAATATTTTCAAATAAAACAATATAAAGAACACAAACGCGAAAAATGACCATCTACTGTAGAAATGATGTATATTCAGTGTCTAATTAAAAAACACATTGACAGGAGGAAAAAAAAAACACAAACAGTAAAATAATTTATCTTGGTAAAGTTAAAACCGACACACAATGATGAAACATACAAAAAGATTAAAGGCACAAAAATAATCCCGCACATTTTCAAATATTAGAGCAAACTCTGTTTTGTATTTTACTCTTAAACAATAAAAACGAAGAGCGTCCAGACAGTAAAATAAGAAGACGCATAAAAAAAATAGTTACTCAAAGTAAACTGACCCACACACTTGCAGAAAAAACGAACATATTAACAATAAGATAAACCCGCACACAGTAATGAGAAAAAAAATACACAAGCAGTAAAAAAAAAAGAATGAAAAGGAGAAAAACGCATTTTTCCAATTAAACAGTATAAAGAACGCAGACACGAAGAATAAACATTTACTGTAAGATCATCTCTCTCACAGCAATAAAATAGAACATATAACTTGCAACAAAAGACGGAAAAATTTAAAAGAATAAAGAGAATGAAAAAGAGAGTAAAACTGCATAACTTTCAGTAAAATTAAAGAAGACAGGATGTAGAAACACTCGAAATAAAATAATCTCATTCGAAAAAAACTAAAGATCCCACACTAGAACAGTCACAATAAGAGAATTAAACACACTATAATAGTTTTACACAGGTTAAAAAGTTTAGAACTTGTTTTTTTTACTCATTTACTGTAAAACAAAAGAAACTGAGGACGCGCAGACAATGGGAGAAAAAAGGCAACACACAGAAAAAAAAAAATTCGCCGTGAAGTAATCTTACTCACATACAGAAACAAGAACTCCCGTCCGTAACTATACGAGCCTACTTTCCCGTACACTGTTAAAAATTCAGGAAGATTTTCTGGTAACTGTTACTTTAAAATGGCGGACTTACAGCATCGCTGATTTTTACGGTAATTTATACCGGAGAAATAAGCGATCCCAGCTCCAATTGGTTGCTGTGGCTTACTGAGGAAACCGTAAAATTTTACAGTAACATTAATTTTTACGGTAATAGTTACTGGCAACCTGGATGCCAGTAACAATTACCGTAAATTTTCCGGAAAATTTTTAACAGTGTATACTAATATCGACTCTCCAGTATCTGATGAATACTCTCAAAATTAGCTAAAATAGCAAATTATTTCAAACGTACAGTTTTAACATTTTAGCCCGATTTCTATAAATAAAATATGCCTTGCACATCAGAAGAAATAGATACGTAACAAATAAACGAACTATCAAATAAAGTAGCAGCACCTTTTAAACAAAGCATCTAATATATTTATATCCATTAAAAAAAAAAACTTTAATCACTCTCAAAAAGAAAAAAATGAAAATTAAGCTCATCAAAATAAATTCATTTTGTCCAATATTAAAAAAAAATTAAAATAAACCCTCAAAATAAATAAAAACTATAAAATGTCCACTTAAAGAAATAATTTTAATTATCAAAAAAAAAAAAAAAAAATCGTCTGCGCATAACTTTTTGTAGAAACATAAAGCACTCCGAATTTCTCTACATAACACTGAATACATAAATTAAAATTTAGCGAGAAAATTAAAACAAGTCATGTCAATAATAATTATTTCAAAGTAAAAACTATGACTGCAGAGTAGGAATCGATCTCATTTTGGGGTAAAAGTGTCAGATTCAGGTGTCGAAGATTTTTAATTCAACCCGGAATCGGACTTATTTTGGAATAAAGAAGTCTGAGTTGGAGTCGAATACTTCAAATTTCCAAGAGTGAGACTCGGAGGGGGAATGACAGACTCCAATTCTTTGCTAAAGCTACGGAGTCACAGTCGCAGTTCGACTAATTTTCGGGTACAGGAGTCTGATTCGAAGTAG
The DNA here is from genome assembly GCF_026930045.1 of Uloborus diversus. Lineage (NCBI taxonomy): Eukaryota > Metazoa > Arthropoda > Arachnida > Araneae > Uloboridae > Uloborus > Uloborus diversus. The sequence continues at coordinate 6,042,806 of NC_072732.1, forward strand.
ACTGCCCTAAAATCAATTTAAAAGTTCTTGGGAAGAGAGGGGAGAGGGGCAGACAAACACAACGCCAGACATTTTTCCGCATCTCAATACCCTACTTATAAATTTTTAATTTTTCGATGTTTATTTAATTAACATTAATTTTTGATTTTTTTTTGTGCGTTTCGCGATATTTTTAAGATGCATTAAGCCTTCTTTAATTCACTTAGTCTTAGGGAGTCTGAGAAGCAGTAATGGAAAAAATTACAGGCAGTTTGAAAAGTTATTTAAAAATAGAGAATCTTTCTCCTCCATTTAACACACACATCCATAACACACACACATACACCTAAAAAACATTTATACTAAGATAATAACACACACAGGAATAAGGTAAAATATGATATTAAAAAAAAAGAACAAAAGAGTAAAATTATACTATTTACAAGCTGTAAAAAGTAAAGCACACTGACAAACTCACACTAAAATAATCTGCTGCGGATTCAAGAGGAAAATGGCAGACTCCCCCCCCCCCCCCAAACAGATATACTTAATCGGATCTTTTGGATTTGCGCTTTCACGCCAACATTCCTTTGAATTTACCGAATATCCTCAGAAGTTTCCGCCCGAGCCCCGTGCCCCGACTTGCTGAAAGGATACATTCCTTTTACTATTTTATAACTGAGATCGAAGTAAAAAATATAATATTTTTATTTGAAAGTGATTACTTCGTAAATTTTAGGCAACAAACCCGTTTGCAGACAGTTGCTATTAGTAAAGGGAAGTTCAAACCAAGCAAACTAGGGGACGGCGTAGGTAGTCATTACTGAAAGGTCGACAATCAAGCCAGCTGATTGCCAAAGACAGTTATTTTCTTATTAGTAGGTATGTATTAGTAGGCATTCGATGCATGTAATCGAAACAACTGGTAGTCAGTTTGTAAAAAATGCTTGGAGTGAATATAAAGAAAAACAGAAGCTCGAAGTCGGAGTCAGCCTGTTTTCTAACGACTCGGACTCCACAGTCAGACTCCGACCCCACAGCTCTAAAAATAAGTAATAATATCTAAAAAATTAAAATCTCCCACTCGGTAAAATTAAAGATCACACGCACAAAATAAGCAAGACAATAAAAAATCCCAAATATGACTAATTTTATTTGAAAATCTGTATTGCACTTTGCTATCAAACAGTAAAGACGGTGAATGCGCCGACATTTAAATAATCAAAGGCATAGACAGGAAAAATAATTACTCTCAATAAAAAAAACCCTGCACGGTTACAGTAAAAATAAACACAATCGCAGTAAAATAATCATGGTTTATAAAACTAAATTACTCACACTATACTTCGTTTACTCTCAAAATTGTAAAAACAGAATTCACACAATAAAAAAAGAAACACATAGACAGAAAAATTAATTACTCGCAGTTGAAATAATTCAACACATTTCCAGGAAAAACAAACACTCACGGTAAGATACTCGCCAGCAAAGTTACGAGAAAAAACATGAAGGCAGTAAAATTGACCAAAAAAAAAAAAAAAATCTCCATTGAAACAGAATCAAGAACACACACGGGTCATTCCATACAGATTCAAAGGATGAGTGCGCTCGACCATTTTTAAGTTTTGTGAAACTCATATCCCAAAAAGATGCATGTGAATGATGTTTAAAACCACTTTTATTTTTTCTCGGACCTTAACCCTTGATTTTTTAGAGGTCATCAAGAATCATTTTCGTAGTCAAAAATGGGACTTTTAGACCTTTGCATTTTGGCCCAAATCTAATTGAATAACAATCAAAATTTTTACTCATTTTAAAGGGTCATAACTCGCTTAGGGGATAAAAACACAAAGTGAAATATGGCAAAAACTAATCACTGGAGTAACACTAATGTGAAAATATAGCTTTAATTGTGTGTTTATTTACCACTTACAAATTACAGCCCCTCAAAAATCGGAAAATTGAAAAAATGACATTTTTAGACCCCTGTAAACCAAAAGGGGATGGAATTAAAAAAAAAATTGCCAATTAATTATTCAATTCAAGTACTATACATGTTCTATGTATTGTTTAGTGTATTTGGTTTTTAAAAAAGATACAGGTCTTTGAAATTGAGCACTTTTACTGGTTAATTCACATAATAAAACAGCAAAAAAAAATGTGTGAAAACTTCATTGCACCTTCTTAAATTACATATATTGTCCTCTATATATATAACATATTATACTGAAAAAACATATTGTAAGTATAAAAATAATTATTTAAATTTGATAACTTAGAAATATTTGGACATGAATGAGTAGTTCAGATTTGATTGACAGCTTAAGTAGTTAACTTATAGACTAGACTTATAATCTACACACACAAAGTTTCAATACATACAAACATACGCTCTGTACATTAACAGATCAAAGATGCCTTAAACATATGCAAAAACATTATATATACAAAATTTAAATTTTAAAAAGTGCATTTTTTATTTTTTGTTTGAGTAGTTTTGAAAAAATGAACTCATCTAGTAGTCCTATAGTTGTAATGGTGACTCAAGTATATGACGTTTTGGAATGTATTACCAATGCACATTCATAATTTGAGACTTTGAAACTGAACCAGGACCAAGACAATGACAGGAGTTCTAATTTAGTGATCAACACAAGCTATGTAATAACCTTTTTGACAATAACGGGAATCTTCTTTTGATAGTATTTTTAGTAACACACTATTCTTCATACCTATTGCTAGGGGACAATAATATTACTGTGATAATATTTAAATAGGGTGGCATAAAGCAGTGATTAGATGTTGTATAGGAAAGTTTTTTGCACAGTCAAACCTTTCTTGCAGCATTTTTTCAGCTAGTTTAATATACGGAGTGATCACAAGAATACATACAATGTTTAGTATCAAAAATGCAGAAGGTATAAATTTCTGTAGGAATTAAAATGTTATTTCTAGTAGTTCTCCTTGCAAGCTGTTGCAAATTATGCTAATTTCTTCAGCTGACGCTGCTACTCTGCTGTATAAGAAAGCTTGCTTCGTCTTTTTTGGTTGTTATTGTAGTTCTGTTGTCCAGATAAGTGTTGTGGATAAAATAAAGTATGGTTAAGCCAATAAGAGTCTAGTTTCTTGCAAGTAAGAGCTGAATCGTAAAATGATCAATACAAGCTAGTCTTAGTAGCATCAATTCTTTTTACGGTTCCTCTGATTCCCTTACATTGTTCATTACCATGTGATACTGCATAGAAATGCCATTCAGCTCTCAAGTTGACATCCGTTTAGTGATTACATAAATTAACAAAGTTCTTTCTATTTTTGTTGTGTATTTGAGTAAAGTATATGCCACATACTGCGTCACCATCAGAACTATAGTACTGTGTGAGTTCATTTTCTTAAAATTGCACTGATGCAAGAAATGAAAAACGCGCTATATTTTTCTTTTAACTATGTAGATAATGTTTTTGAATGTGTTTAGGCAAGTTACACAAGTTAATGTACAGTTACATAAGTAAATAAGTATGTTTGTTTGTATTAAAAATTTGTGTGTGTGTGTGTGTGTGTGTAGATTTTCAGTATAGTCTATAAATTAACTACTTAAGCTGCAAATCAAGTATGAACTACTCATTCATGTTCAAATATTTCTAAGTTATCAAATTAAAATAATTTTTTTATACTTACAAGATTTTTTTTTAGTATAATATATTATATAGAGCACAATTTACGTAACTTAAGAAGGTGCAATGAAGTTTTCACTTTTTATTTCTGTGTTAGTATGTGAATTAACTGGTATAAGTGCTCAATTTCAAAGGCCTATATCTTTTTTACAAACAAAATACACAACACAATACATAGAACATGTATAGTACTTGAATAGAATATTTAATTGGCCAAGAAATTTTATTTTTAATTTCATCCCCTTTTGGTTTACAGGGGTCTAAAAAAGTCGTTTGTCTCAATTTTCTGATCTTTGAGGAACTGTAATTTGTAAAGGGTTAACAAACAACAATTACAGCTATATTTTCTCATTAGTGTGACTCCAGTGATTAGTTTTTGCCATATTTCACTTCGTGTTTTTATCCCCTAAGCGAGTTATGAACCTTTGAAATGAGTAAAAATTTTACATTTGACCCTGAACTTTGGCCTACTGCCATTATTTTAATTATTAAGTTACAGCTACATAACTCAGTGTGTGAGACTATTATCTAATGTACTTTAACATCAAAATGTAAAATGTTCTGCCATGATTGTTATTCAATTAGATTTGGGCCAAAATGTAAAGGTCTAAAAGTCCCATTTTTGACTACGAAAATGACTTTTGATGACCTCTAAAGAGAAAATAAAAGTGGTTTTAAACATCATTCATATGCATCTTTTTGGGATATGAGTTTCAAAAAAATTGAAAAGGGACGAGGCTACTCATCCGTTGAATCTGTATGGAGTAAGATAATCTTACACACAGTAATAAGAAAGAACATAAAAATGGTAATAAAAAGACATTAAAAAGAAAGGAATAAAGAGAGAGAAATAAGATTGTTTACGTACAGGAAAAAAAACAAGGATAACAGAAATAAACACACCGACAGTAAAATAATCTCATTCGGTAAATTTAAGGAAGACGCAATAAAAACAGTAACAAAACAAATAGAATAATTAAAAACGTTGAAATAATCTCTCATAATCTCACATGTTAAAATTTAGGAGCACACAACCAGTAATAAAGAAAAAAAAAATCTCGAATCAAAATTTATAGATCACACAGACACAAAAAATAAACACATTTACAGAAAAATAATCGCAAGAAGTTAAAAAAAAAAAAAAAGAAGAAGAAATCAAAGTTAGAAACGGTAACAAAACTAAAAAAAAAGGAAAAATAAAATAAACAATCCAATATAAAGAAAACAGTTACACAAAAACTATACATTCACAGTAACATAATCGTACACACAATAATAATGTAGAACGTATAGATAATAAAAGAAAAGAAGAAATACAATGAATGAAATTAATCTGCTTACATACAGTAAAATCAAGAACACGCATACAGGAGAAATAAACACAATCACAATGAAATAGCCCTATTCGGTATATTTAAAGATGACGTACAACAGTAACAAAACAGAATAATTAAAAACACTAAAATTATCTCGTAAATGTTAAAATTTTACAGCGCACTGAGTTTACTGGTAAACAGTAAAAACGGCGAGCATGCAAACGGGCAGGAAAAATAATTTCTTGCAGTATAGTTTTCCTACATACATACAAAAATTTTAAGAACACTCACAATAAGAAAATCCTACATACAGCAATGAGAAAACATACAGGCAGTAAAAAAGCAAAAAATAAAATAAATAAATTTGATTTTTGTCATCTGGAATTCAAATTATGTTTTTTGCAATCACGAGTGTGTGTATGTAGGCGTTTGTGTTTGGAGGGGGGGGGGGAATTCTGTGTTTGTGTGTAGGGGTATGTGTGTGTAGGCATGTGTGTTTTTGTCTGTGTACAGGCATGAGTGTTGGTAATTGTGTGTATGAGTGTTTGTGTGCGTGGGGGTAGGGTATGTGTGTAGGCGTATGTGTCTGTGTGCAAGCATATGTGTCTGTGTGCTGGCATGAATGTGTGGGTAGATGTGTGTGTGTGTGTAGGTGTTTATGTATGCGTGTGTTTTTGTGTGTGTTTGTTTGTGTGTGTGTGTAGGTGTATGTGTGCGTGTGTGTAGTTGTGTATGTATGCGCGTGTGTGTAGGACATGGACGCAACCTGGAGACGGCTTTCGCTAGAGGAGCAGCATCGTGAGGAGCCGGTCGACGGGGATGGTGCGGAGGGTGGCGGTGGGAAGATAAAATGATAGGACATCAAAAACAGTCAAGTGAAAGCAATAAGCAATCGTGATTGCTCAAGAAAAAAAGAGAGAAAAAAAACTTCTCGAATCAAAATTTGAGGATCACACAGACAATACACATTTGCAGTAAAATAGTCCTTCGCAGTAAAAAAAATCACATCCAAAAACATAAACAAAACAAAAAAATGAAAACATTATAATACAATCAAATAAAGTAAAGAAAACAGTAACACGAAAAATATACATTCGTGGTAACATAATCGTGATACAGTAATAAAATAAAACATCTAGGTAGTTAAAGAACAGAAAAAAATATAGAGAATGAAACTAATATACTTACACACAGTAAACTCAAGTACACAGAAACAGGAGAAACAGTCACAGTAAAATAAATCCACTCGGAAAAGTTCAAAAACACCATCAGGAACAAAACTAGCAAGTGAATTTTAAAAAGGCTAAAATAATCCCACTCTTGATAATATTTTACAGCACACTGTGTTTTATTTTACTCTCAAACAATAAAAACGGAGGACGCGCAGATATTAGAATAAGGCAACACACACAAACATTTAAAAAAAAAAAAAAAAAAAAACTCGCAGTGAAATAATTTTACATACAGAAAATGTCAACTCGCAGTAAGATAATATCACACACAGTAATGAAAAAAAAAGAAAAAAAAATACAGGCAGTAAAATGAACCGAAGTAAAATGGCAGTAAAAAAAAAAAAAAAATTAAGCAGTATAAAGAGCACACAAGAAGGAATACTTACTTACAGTTAGATAACTCCACACATAGAGTAATAAGACATAAGTAGCAGTAGTAAAAGAAATATAACATACAATTATACTTCTTACATACAATAAAAATCTGAACACACAAAGAGGAGAAATAAACGCACTCGCAGTAAAATAATCCCACTCAGTAAAATTAAGGAAGACACACAGCCAGTAACAAAACAAACAAGAAAGTTAGACACAAAAATATTCCCACATATGCAAAAATTTACGTGCACACTCTGTGCTTTATTGTTTTTTAACAGTACAAACGGAAAGTGTACAGACAGTAAAAAAAATGAAACACACAGACAGAAAAAAAAAGATACTCGCAGTTAAATTATCTCACACATGCAGAAAAAAACAAGTACAATCACAGTACGATTATCTGACGCACAGTAATGAGAAAAAAACATACAGGCAATAAGAAAACAGTAAACTTTTTTTTTTTCTATCTCCAATCAAACAGTGTAAAGAACTCAGATAGGAAAGATAAATTTTTGCAAAGTAAAGATAATCACAAACCTAGAAATAAGATAAAATTATACTAAATTAAGCTAAAACTAAAAAGAACGCAGACAAACTCACAGTAAAATAATCCCACTCGAAAAATGAAAGATAGCACACAAACTGTAACAAGATAAGAAAGATAATACTAAAATAATCCCAAACATGGTAAATTTTACTTGAAACTTCATCAAAATAGACAGGTTAACACACAAAACAAACACGCTGGCAGGCAAAGTCAGAGTAAAATAATCAAACTCGGTGAATTTAAGGTAGCACACAAACAAAATATAAAAGATAAAAACAATCCCAAACATTGTAAATTTTACTTGTAACGTTGCTTCACTTTACTTTCAAACAGCAAAGACTGCGAAGGCACAGGCGGTAAAATAATCAGACGCACATACAGGAAAAGTTACCCGTACTAAAAAAAAAAAACCTGCACACATACAGTAAAAATACACAACGGCAATAAAATAATCCTACTTCATAAAACTAAAGGTTACTAACACAAACAATAACAAAAGAAATAAGAATTCAAAACACTAAAATAATCCCATGCATAGCAAAATTTTAGAGCACACTTTGTTTAATTTTATTCTCGAATTGTAAACACAGAGGACACTCAGTATCAAAAAGGAAACACATGGACAAAACGAAAAATTAATTACTCGCAGTGAAATAATCCTACACACGTCCAGAAAAAACAGACGCTCACAGTAAAATAAAAATAAATGCACAGTTATGAAAAAAGCCCAAGAAAGCCATAAAAATAGTGAAAAAATATAATTCATAACCAATGAAATAGAATAAGGAATATACACATATATATATATACACACACACACTAGCTGCATTGTGTCCAGTGACGTATATTCATCAGGCTTAAATAAATTTAAAAAAAAAACATCATGCAAAACTTCCCTCCGAAACAATGAAGACAGATATTAAAATACTTTTAAGAAATTAAATAGAGAAAGATGGATTTAAAAAGCATGGAAACGCAAAATAAAATAAATTTACGGAATTAAAATGAGAAAGAAAATGGTTAACAATTTTAATGAAAATGAGGTTTTTGAACTTGATTTTAAAAGGCTTGTAATTTTTTCTTTCCTTTCGAGATAGAAGCTCAGTTTTGCGACCATAGGTCCAGATAGATCTGGAGTCAAAAATGCCGCTTTTTCCAATGGTGTCAAAAAGGAAACTGTGGGACAATTCCTTTACTTTTTATTGATATATTTAAGGAAGAAAGTAGTGCCCAAACTTCAGCTAAATTCGAGCTAAAAAAGCAAAAAACTCCCGCCGAAACTAAGTTAAAGCATTGAAGCAATTTGAACGCGGAAAATTCTATTTTTTCCAATGGTATGTAATACTAATATGTACAAGTGATTTTTCACCTCCATAATTCGGGAATTTGTGTGAAAATTGGTCCTAAATTTTAATAAAAAAAGAACTACTCGTCGAATTTTTTTCGAACTGGTATGCAAACCTTCCCGGTGCTAAAAAAAAATACTGTAAAAATTTCGGCGAAATCGGCCGGGTAGTTCTCGAGTTTCACGCGTTCAAACAAACGCTTTTTGGAGACTTAATTTTATACTATGTAGAGATACAGTACGATAATCCCACACAGGTAATGGGGGCGGGGGCGGAAACATGCAGTAAAAAAAGAAAGGTGGAAATCTAAAATCAAACAGTACAAAGAACAAACGAGAAAAATACGCATTTGCAGTCAGATAACTCCAGACAATAAGATATGACGAACTGGTAGTAAAAAAAGACAATAAAAAGAAAAGAATAAAATTAGAGAGTTTAAACAATCAGTAACAAAAACACACGAAATTATGAAACACACAAAAATATTCCCGCACGTTGAAAAATTTAAGAGCACACTCTGCGTCTTGTTTTACTCAAATTCTCAAAACAGAAAGCGTACAGACGGTAAAATAAGAAAACACAAAGACAGGAAATTTTTTTACTTGCAGTTAATATATCCTACACCTATACAGAAAAAGTAAGCACGCTCAAAGTAAGATTATCCGGCTCAAAGTAATGAGAAAAAAAAAACATGCAGGCAGTAAAAAATGGTTTTTAAAAAACCTTCAATTAAACAGTATAGAAAACCACAGAGACACCATAAGTACACATTTTCAGAAAAATATTCCCACGCAGCAAAAACAAGGAGTACACACGGAAACAGTAACAAAACGAATTAAAGAAAAAAAAAATCTACGATCAAAATCATAACACACACGAAGGAAAAACGTTTACAGTAGGAGAATCCCACTCACAGTAATAAGATGGTTTGGTAGTAACAAAGACAACAGAAACAGATAATAAAATTATAGGCGCTACTTGCATACAGTAAAATTAAAGGACACTTAAAGCGATTATTTTATTGTGATTAGGTTTATTTCTCCTGAATAAAAAGAAAGAATACACTCACAAATACTAACAAAACAAACGAGAGAATTAAACGTAAAATAATCAGACGTATAGATAGGAAAACTATTTACTCGCAGTAGAAAAATAACTGCACAGTTAAAGTAAAAATGCACACAACGGCAGTAAAATAATCTAACTCGATAAAACTAAAGACTACCAACACAAACAGTGAAAGAAATAAGAGAATTCAAAACACTAAAATAATTCCATGCGAAGCAAGTTTTTAAAGCACACATTGTTTAGTTTTACTCTCAAATTGTAAAAACAGGGCACGCAGTAAAAAAATAAATAGAAAAATTAATTACTCGCAGTGAAAATACAAACACTAACAGCAACAAAACAAACAGGATAATTAAAGATTTAAAATAATCTTGAAAATCTTAAACGTTAGAAACACGCTTTGCTTTTACTCTTAAATAGTAAAAAAACTGAGGGAACGCAGACGGGCGGGAAAAATAATTACTTGCATCATAGTTTTCCTACACACATACCGAAAATTTAGGAACACTCATAGTTAAGAAACCGACACAAAGCAATGAGAAAACATACCAGCAGCAAAAAGGAGAAAAAACCACATCGAATCAAAATTTATAAAATCACACACACACAAATAATGTACACATTTACAATAAAATTACTCTACGCGGTAAAAAAAGAAAAAGAACAGCTCAATCACACCCAGATACTAACAAAACGAACAAAAGAAAAGAAAACTACAAAGCAATCAATTATGAATAATAACACTAACACGAAAAATATACATTTGCTTTAAGATAATAGAACACACAGTAATACGATAGAACGTACAGGTAGTAAAAGAAAAGAGGAAATACAGATAATGAAATTATACTGCGAACATACAGTAAAATCAAAAACACACAAAGAGTAGAACCAAACACAATCGCAATAAAAAAAAAACACTCGAAAAAAAAATTGCAGATCACAAACAAACACAACTAACAAGATAATTATGAAAAAAATCTAAAATAATCCCACACTTGATAAATTTTTACATCACACACTGTGTTTTATGTTACTAACAAAGAGTAAAAACAGAAGACGCGCAGACAGTAAAATAAGGCAGTACACACAGATGTAATAAAAACACTAACTTGCAGTGAAATAATCCTCCTTATACCTAGAAAAAGTAAACTCACTTACAATAACATAATTCCACACACAGTAATGGGGGGGGGGGAAACAGGCCGTGAAAAAAAAAAAAAGAACGGGGAAAATCTCCAATCAACCAGTATAAAGAACGCACAAGAAGAATACACATTTACAATAAGATAAAAATAGAAACAAGAAGAAAAGAGAGTAAAATTATACTATTTACGTATAGTAAACAAACAGGATAAATAAACGTACTCAATGTAAAATAATCCAACTCTGTAACATTAAGGATGATATTAACAACTAGTAACAAAGCAAACAAGATTGTTAAAGACACAAAAATAGTCCAACACATGGAAACTATAAGAGCACGCCTTTTTTGCTTTATTTTACTCAAAAATTCTAAAAAACAGAAAGCGTGCAGACGGTAGAATAAGGAAAGACAAAGACAGGAAAAATTATTAGTTGCAGTTAGTGATGTAAAATACCTGGGTATTTATTTTTAGGGGTAAATACCCAGGGTATATACCCGGGTAAATACCCAAAATGGGTATTTACCCGGGTATTTATTTCAAAAATTTATATTTAACTAAAATACTTTTCTGTATGTATTCCACTATATATATATATATATATATATATATATATATATATATACAGGGTGTTTTGTTTTAACCTTCAAGGACTCTATTTTTGCAATCGTTAGTCCTAGATGCGTACTTCCAATTGCAAAAATGTTCAAAATCAGATGCAGACTTAAGATATTGAAAATTTGAAGTGAAAATAAAAATGAGCCAAAAAATACAAATTTTAACTTTTTACACGGGCCCCAGGTCCTCTGACTTATGTTTAGGGAAATAATCTAATAATCTCTTTTAAAAAACAATTCCAACAAAAAAGTTTGACATTAGTACGACCAATATTTACTGAGATATGAAACGCAGCGTTTTGTGACTTACACCACTTTACACTCGCCGTCAGTAACATCTTTTGGGGGAAAATATCGCAGTTAATGAGTGTTTATATAAAATTATATGTGTGCAGAGTGTGGTTTTTCAAATTGTTCAAGGTTTTGCGTATCATGGCATAATATTTGCATGAATTTTTGAATAGAAATGAAAAATGTAAATACCTTGTGTTTTTTACTTTGCCAACCTGACATTCTTCTGAAAGGGTAATACGTTCTAATCTCATCTTCTGCATGGTCCCTTAAAACTTTCAAATGGAATATCTCCTTGAGTTTTGATTGCACAAAATTTTGTAGTTTTTGACAAATTTTTACTTTCTTCTTTATCTAATATATAGAAGAAAGTATTGGATTCGTGCAAATTTTCGAATTTCGAATTTTGACGGATTCGAACGTTTTGAAGTGTGCTGAGTCCATTTCGACTATTTTTGGAAAATGTCTATGCGTGTGTGAATGTGTGTGTGTATGTGTGTGTGTGTATGTATGTGTGTCACGTCTGTGTGTGACCAGATTTTTGTGGCCGCTCTACAGCAAAAACTACCGCTTGAAATCGAACTAAATTTGGTACACATATGTGCCCCTATGTGAACTTGTGCCCATTGTTTTTTGGCGCGAATTCCTCCAAGGGGGGTGGAGCAATGGGACGTTTTTTGAGTTACGCGTGCTTGCTATTCCTCAGGAAGTAACTGGCGGAATCAAACAAAATTTGGTCCATATGTTGGTATTAACAGGAACAGGTGCTGATTCAATTTTGGTGTCAATAACTCAAATGGGGGTTGAGCTATAGAACGTTTTTTGTCGTCAATTGTGACTGCTGTATCTCAAGAAATAATGAACGGAATGAAAGAAAAATTTATCGGCAAGTAGCCCTTAGTGGGTATAAGAGCTGATTTTATTTTGGTGTCAACTGCTAAAAAGGGGGTAGCGCAATCACCCGTTCTTTTTTTCCACTGTGAGTGCCCTATCTCAAGAAGTAATGCTACGTTCTGGTTGAAATTTGGAATATATGTGAATCCATATGTAAACAGGCTTTGGTTCAATTTTGACGCCAATCTCTCCAAGAGGTGTTGATTTTTTTTTTTTTTTTTTGAATAAAAATAGAGCTTTATTAATGCAACAATAAGAAAGATAAATCGTAATAGATTGTCGTCTGCTATTTCTCGTGATTTTAATTGAATGGAAATGATCGGAAATATTATCTCAATGATTTAAAATTTTTAACTGCTGCCATCTTATGTTTGTTAACAAATAATATATTTGTGATTTAATTCAAGCAAGGCTTTTAAAATAACTTTCAATTTTCGCTCTTTGCTTTGCTTTTCCAATAATTCAGACATTGGGATGGTTGTCAAGTTTTTGCATGTGTAATTTTGTTTTTGTTGGGAAAATTGCTTCCTCGTCAAGCATGGGGAGGGATCAGAAAAAAAAAAGAAAAATATAGAAGAAAGTTTCGTGATGGCTACAACATACTAGTTATTTTTGCTTCAAATTTTCAATATCTTTACTCCTCATCTGATTTTGAATCTTTTTGCAATTGGAAATATGCGTCTAGGATTAACGGTTGCAAAAATAAAGATCTTTGCAGGTTAAAACGGAACACCCTGTATAACCAACCATATACAAAACAATAAATTGTTCCCTAAAATTTGTATTTTGATCACATATTTAAAGAATTATTGTGTGAAACAACTCAGCAATCTAATATGATATTCCCATTGAATGTGTTGGATATGCCTAATCAATGTTGATAGCCAAATTTCAGATATAAAAAGCCATTCTAACAAAAAGTAAAAAGCTTAACTGGTTACAAAAAAAAAAAAAAAAAAACATCTTCTCCAATTATGGTATTGAAAAGAATGATTCTTTGGTTCAGGATATGTTTCTTTCATAATTTCATTAAGTCCTTAAATAAAAAATATTATAAACTGTGTAATACACATGTATGTATCAGTTTTACCAGTTATTTCATATTTAGATATTTAAAAAAAAAATTCTCATTCACTTTTTGCATTTTTTTGTAAAATACCCAGTTTTTGGGAATTTACCCAGGCCTTGGGTAAAACCCAAAAAATATTTACCTACCCGCTGGGTATTTACCCGATCCACATCACTAGTTGCAGTTAATATATCCTACACACAAACAGAAAAAGTAAGCACACTCTTAGTACGATGATCCGGCGCACAGAAATGAGGAAAAAAAACATACAGGCATTAAAAAGGATTTAAAAAAAAAATCTTCAATCAGACAGTATAAAAACCACAGAGACACACAAAGTACACACTTTCAGAAAAATATTCCTACGCAGTAAAAACAAGGAGTACACACGGAAACAGTAACAAAACGAATTAAAGAAAAAAAAATCTAGAATCGAAATTATAAAGAACACACACTAAGTAGAAACAAGCATTTACAGTAGGAGAATCTTACTCACAGTAATAAGATAGAACCTTTTGGTAGTAAAAAAGGCAATAAAAAGAAACAAATAAAATTATAGGTGCTATTTGCATACTGTAAAATTAAAGGACACGTAGGAGAAATGAACTTAATCACAGTACAATAATCGCACTGGGTAAAAAGAAAGATTACACACACAAATAGTAACAAAACGAACGAGAGAACGTATTGGCAGTAAAAAAAAGAAAAGAAGATGGAGGGAATGTAAAACTATGTACTATTAATCTATTGCAAAATAAAACCAGAGAAAAAAAAACGCTCAGAGTAAAATAGCCCCTTATCGGTAAAATTAAACATAAGACACACCAACAATGACAAAACGAAAGAGAGTATTAAATACACTAAAATTATCCCACACATGGTAAGCATCACACTCTGTGTTTTATTTTACTCTCAAACAATGAAAACTCGCAGACAGAAAAAAATAATTGCAGCAAAATAAACCTACATGCATTAAGAAAACGCATACACACTCAGAGTAAAGTAATCGCACATATGGTTATAAGATACAACAAAAAGCTAGTAAAAACGAGCTGATGTGAGCATTACATGATTTCCTTTTATCCCAATTTATTAATAATATTGTTACAAATCCTGTAAATAGTAATTATTGTAGTAACGTAACCTGTAAATATTTTCCTGTAATGAATATACAACCCCTTTTCATATGGCTAAAGTATACGACCCCCCTATTTCCTTTTTGTTCATTGATAAAATTTGATAACGGTCTACTATGTTCCAGAAGCGTGTGGAATAGTTGAGAGATTTCTTTTCGGTGTGTATATAAACCGTTAGCGATGGATAAAAAGTGAGTTTCGATTGAGATTTCGAACTGAGAGCGTATTTGCTCTGTTTATTGCGAGGCATTTCGCTGTGTTGTTTTCGTATTTGGAAGTAAATACGTGTGTAAACGTTGAGTTTACGGTGTTGAGTGATAATTGCTTAACTGCTGATGAATAATTTAGCAGTTGTTGACGATCTTTCCTGTACATAGTGTAAATAAATTTCCTGTGCTTTTATCAAGAACTGTGTCTTCATTTCAAGAAAGTGGAAGTCGCATCGAATCCGTTACAATATTTCCTTGGAGTAAGCTAAGAAACACTTTAAATATTTTTATCCCTAGTTTGTTGCAAACCGATGTCAAAAAAAAAAGTTTTATACAAATTAATTTTCCCAATACTTTTGACATTTTAATGTGATTCAATGGTTAACTCTCTAAATAATTGCCAATAGTGGCCAAAATGTAACCAGATTTTAAAAAAAAAATTGTAGCCAAATGGGTGACACAGTTTGGCGACCAAAAGCTTGACGAGATATCGCCAAGTGTTTGCCAAACAACATCACCTGAGTTTGCATTGATATTAACAATGATTTCCCTCCAAAAACGTGTAAAAAAACCCCTTTGGAACATCTGAATGCAACCAAAAAGGGAGGTGCACAACTAGACCCCACTAGGAGTCTACGTACCAAATTTCAGCCTTCTGGGATATACCATTTTTGAGTTATGCGAGATAATACGCACATGCATGCATACGAACGTCATGAGAAAACTAGTCGTAGTTAACTCGGGGATCATCTAAATAGATATTTCGGGGATCTATACGTGCTTATCCACGTGTCGTCGGGTTGGAAAAAAACTCAATATTTTTTCGTGGGCGAGCAAAATGAAAATTAAGGCCGATTTTTGGTTTAAAATTTTTTCGCGAATGCAACACTTCCTTTACTTCGTAAAAGAAAGTAAAAAGACAACAAAAGGAAAACAAGAAAGCTAGAGTAAAGTTACACTATTTGCGTACAGTAAAATAAAGAACACACAGACAGGAGAAATAAACCCACTCACAGTAAAATTTCCCCACTCTATAAAATTAAGAAAGACCAGTAACAAAGCAAACAAGATTATTGAAGACACAAGATAATCCCTCACATGGAAAATTTTTAAGAGCACAACTCGGTGCTTTGTTTTACTCAAAAATAATGCAAACGGAAAGCGTGCAGGGTAAAATAAGTTAACCCACATATAGGGAAAACAATTACTTGCAGCAAAATTATTCTCCAAACATAGAGAAAAGTAAGCACACTCTTAGTACGGTGATCCAGCTCACAGTAAAGAGAAGAAACATACAAGCAGTAAAAAAAGTGGAAACAAAAACTCCAATCAATCAAGCAGACATAAGCCAACCAAAAAAAAAAAAAAAAAATAGCGTCTTACAAAATTGTAAAGAGTAAAGCAGTCGTCCCATTTCTTTTTTTCTAAGGGAAGACTTTTTAAAGCATCGTACAACTACGCAAAGTTTAAAGTATTTAATCTCGTCAAGCAGCCTAAAATTAAAGAACACACATACAGTTAAATTTGAGAAAACACCGACAAGAAAAATAAACACACTCGCAGGAAAAATTTTCACAACAGACCGAATTACTGAACACATAGTGGGAAAGTTAAAAGCTCACAGACAGAAAAATTTTAATGACAGATATATAAGTCTAAAAGAGAAATCCTCATGTATATAATAACCAATGATCGAGTAACGCTCCTGACGTCATCAACAATGAATCTCGCGCCATGGCAAGATAATTGAATAATAAGTTTTAGTAATGCTGAAAATGCTGTGAAATGTTTTTTTTGTGACAAGGCTAAACTCGATCCGGTCACTTAACTAATTTACTGGTACGACTGTGTCATTTCAGGGGAATCAAGAAACTAACAAAGCGGTCAACAATGAACGCTATCTACTGGAGTTTAGAGTTCCACCGAAGTTAAGGTTAAAATTCTAATATCAAAATATCGCCAAACAGGCAATGGCTTCGTTCAAATATAGAAGCAATTTTCACCCGTCATACCTCGACGGGCGATTTTCTAGTTGAAAAATAGCATCGCACACAATGGAAAGATAAAATAAGTTCTCCTATAATTTAGTTTCCGAATAAAAAACTGACTAAAGCAGCGTTTCTTAAATTGTGTTCCGCGAAACCCTAGGGTTCCACGGAGCGCTCTCAGGGGTTCCATGAAACTTGCATGGTTTCTTTTCACACCTTTCAAAATTGTTCTTTAAGAAAATCAATAAAACTAACGCTTTTCCAAAATTAAAAATGAATTTACTTTTACTTTCGTATACTAATCTGCACGGTATTACTTATCAGGGTTGGTCATTAATATAGGAAAAATTTTATTTGTTGCTTAAAATAATGCACATTTTAGCAGTGTTGCCTGATTGGGGAAAATTTCCCCATTTTGGTTAAATCTGGTGCTCTCTGGGGAAATTTTGGGGAAATGGGTTTTGAGGGGAATTTATTGGGGAAAAATTTTTTCCTTGGGGGGGAAAACCTGGGGAAAAGAAAACCTCGGGGGAAAAAAGAATTTTTTTCGCATTTAAATTTGCGTTAAGAAGTAGTGAAGAAAAAGAACAAAATCGAATTTTTGAAAAATTGCTTAAAGGTGCACACCTTCATGCTACAAACTAATTCTTTGCCAAATTTCATGAAAATCAGCCGAACGGTCTTGGCGCTATATGCGCGTTATAGAGATCCTGACAGACAGAAAGACATCCGGACAGAGAGATATCCAGACAGAGAGTCTTTCAGCTTTATTATTAGTAAAGATAAAGATAAAGAAGACAAAAAAAAAAAAGCGAAGATGGGAAGAAAAAAAAAGTTGGGGAATGTTATAAGAAAATTTGGCTATTTGGGGGGGGGAAAATTTCAAGAGACAAAAATGTTAGAGGAAGTCGATTCATATTATGAAAATATTAGTGGAAAAATAGATTTTGAATTTGGGGAATTTTGGTAGAAAACATCGCTTTTTGGGGAAAAATTGGAAGGGAATTGGGGAAATCTGGATTTGACCATCTGGCAACACTGCATTTTAGACTCGAAAATAACCTGAGGTTGTGCCTTCAATATTTCAAATTCATAATTTTTCCTAGATCAATCCCGAAACACCTCCTTCTCACTTAATGTGTCCAAAGATAGCATCGTTTCAAAAAATTCTATTTCGGAAACTTCCCGGAAGAAGCTTTTAACCCCCTGATATCACCAAAAATATTTTTTAAATAATTTCAATGTTGAAAAACATTTTGGGAGTTCACACCAAACCACTTTTCCTATGATCACGATGCCTAAAATTGCGATTTTTGATGTCAATTTCATATATTCTGCTCGTGATACTAACCACTCTCAGTATGGCAGCAGTTGAAAGGACAATTTCAACATTTAACACTGAGGATCAATTTAAGGAGCAGTAAAGTAAAGCACCAGTAGTGGCCACTTCTTCAAATAGTGGCCACTTTAAGGTTAGTGGACACAGTGAATTATATTTTTTAACTGTAGATCTAAAATATTAAATTGCCTGTCTTGAAACTCAATGAGAATATTATAGCCTAATTCT
This sequence comes from Uloborus diversus, assembly GCF_026930045.1. Taxonomy (NCBI): domain Eukaryota; kingdom Metazoa; phylum Arthropoda; class Arachnida; order Araneae; family Uloboridae; genus Uloborus; species Uloborus diversus. The sequence continues at coordinate 6,061,259 of NC_072732.1, forward strand.
TCCTTAATCGTCACATTTTCTAAAAAATACCATGATTTCTATTTGTTTCACTTTATCAATTTTTCTCAAACCTCACATTTGATTCAGCAGTGGCTACTCCAAAATCTGAAATTTTCAGTAGTTGTTGCCATCTGACATTCTCTCATCCGAAGTATTTACATTACTTACTTTAAATTACAATAGCTGATGAATAAAATGGACTCAATATGATAGTTACATTAAGTGCCAACAAAAAATTACATTACTATTGTTCATTTCTTTTTTCACAGTACAAAAGTAAACTTGAAGCTGCCACTACTGAATTACTGGTCAAGGTTATTAGGTGCTGGTCAAGGTACTGAAGTACTGGTTTACCTTACTGGTCAAGAGCGTCTAAAAGCTCTGTCTGACGTCAACACACAGTAACATCTTAGTCCATGATTTATAAATAACTAAAAACATTGTTGAAAAATTAAAGACATTTTAGTTTTTAAGATTTCAAAATTGTTTCCGTGTAAATTTAAGTGAATTATTAATACTATTGTACATAAGTATTTCTTTTCCCAATTGAAAATAAATATTTTAATGATATAATAGATTCACAAATTCTGAGGTTATTTGTCCCTCTTAAAAATACTCAGAGTTACAAATGAGATTGATTGGCATTTTACAATAACAAATTATAACTAGCAGTTATCAATAATTCGCATGATCGTTAATGAAATCAATTTAATTGGTGATTTAATGATAAATAGTTAATGCGATACTTTGTTTAAAGTAAGAACCTGGGTCCCCTCTGAAACAGAATCCTGGCTATGCAATTGCAAACTGATAAAAAAAAACCCAGGGGTTCCACGAAAAAATGAGCAATAAAAAGGGTTCCACAAATAAAAGAAATTATGAAACGCTGGGGACTAAAGCAAGCACATACTGAAAATATCGTACAATATTGCGAAAATAAGCGGTTGAGTAGCAGAAAGAAAAACAAAACAAAAAAAAAAACCGGCAAATTTAGAGCGCACGCAAAATAACGCCGAACGTAATATTTAAAAGCCCAATGACAAAAAATAAAAAAATACAAACGGCAAAATTAGAAAATTGTCGGTCGTATCAAGGGGTCCGGAGAATGATACAGAGAAATTCCGTTACAACGAATACTAATGCAACGAACGATCTGTTTTAACGAAATAAGTTATTAGTCCTGATTTAATTTTCAATAAACTGTTTATATTCCATTACAAAGAAATACCCGTTGTAACGAACAAAATGTGTGGTTCTTTGACACTTTCTTGGGTTTCACTGTATCGTTTACTTGAAACAAACTTTTTTAAAGAGTTTCTAATTGTAATCAACGATGTCATTACCCTCGTTATAAACAACCTTTTGCTGTGTAGCATGCACAATTTTAATCTCAGATAGATATTCATTAATCAATATTTGCAATAATTATCAAATTGAGCAAAATATCAAGAGATGGTATTTTGGAAATCGGACACGTTTTTTGTTATATATAGATGTTAGTAAAGAGAAATCAGATGGTGCAATGTCAGATGCGTATGGTGGGTAAAGCAGCTCATCACAGCTCATTATTTTCTGAAGGGTTTGCCTTAAACAGTGTGCTTTTTCCTCATCTTGCTTTCGCAATTAAAATGAAACTCATTTAAACGTTGATAAGCAGAGATTAAAATCGTAGAATTCGCACAGAGCAAAGTTAAAGCAAACAGGAGGCAAAAATTAAAGAAATCACAAGCAGTAAAGTCAAACGCACTCACCGTAAAAGAAAACCAATATACAATAAACAATTTTTTTAGAAGACATAGATAGTATGATAAACGATCAAAAGAATAAAAATAAAACTCACGCGCAGGAAATGTAAACGATGTTTCACATTTTTGTATTACAATAATGTGTAACTGAATTATTCAAAAATAAAAAATAATGTAAACTGATTTTTTTTTCTCCTACTTTATTAAAGTTGATTGCTTGAGGACGGGATAGGAACCCTTTGCCTCTCTTTGATTTTGTTTTTATTATTATTATTATTATTTAGCCGGCTTTCCTAGTAAAAGTCAGAGAAAAAAGCATGAAAAAAAGGTTAATGGATTTTTAAAATATAGCGGAAAAAAAATCAAAAATAAATTTAATAACACTAGTCAACAAAGAGGAACTTTTTGTCTGCTTCCTGGTTTTAAATAGTCAATGCCTATTTTGGGTCGAGAAAAACGAATATGGCAGTGGATTGTTTTTATTAGCTCTTGTTTTCAAGATACATAAAAGCCTACTGGAGAAAGATGCACAACAACCACACATTGATTTAAAGGTAATGTTAAAGAGGAAAAAACATTGTGGGCAATGAAAGATATTAAATAGGTCCTGTTACAATAAACAATGCCTTTTTTTCGAAAAGCAGTGGGTGCTTTTGGCTTATTGTAAACGCTTCATTTTTGATTGCTTTTTATTCGTCAAAGAAGGACCATCTCTTGTAAAAGTTCAGCAGCATTTGGTGAGCATTAACTCAGCCCAATGACCCTGATACCTGCGTCTCATTGTAAAGATATCTCGGCGAAATCTTTCCTCAGGCTCACTGCGCATAGTTTTAGTTTTCAAACAAAATATTCTGGAAGAAGTTAACAAAATAGTTTCAGAGATGCATCATTCATCAATGATCACAGAACTATCGTAGGGATTCTTTGACCAACTGTTTCTCGTCTTCTCTGCTGCTTAGAAAGGCTTCTAATACACCCTTAAAGGCTTCTTGGATCCTTTTTTCTCCCCTCGCATTTTTTTTTTTTTTCAAAAACAGTAATTTTCATAATTGCGCGTATTTGAAGAGTCGTTAAAAATTATCTCCTTAACCTTAGCTTCAATATATGTTGGAATTTTCAATGTAAGGTATAGAAAAATCGTCTTGCTTCACAGCTTTCACGCAGTTCTTCCTTATTCCAAGCAGAATGAGCATGGGTGAAGGCAGAAATGGATGGATCTACTAGAGGCAGATTTTGGGCAGTTCTCTTTCCAGAATTTAAATTTTTTGAAGACCATTTCGGTTTTTGTGTAGTGTGATTTTCTGTCTCAACCTGGGGTCGAAGTTTAGAAGACAGTAGGTCCCATGGGGGGGGGGGGTTCTATCTGCATTTCAAATCTTTCAATTTCAATTTTTCATGGTGATTTTTGTGTTTACCGTGGTTAAATACTTCGAAAATAGCTATTTTTTGAGCCCGATGCATTTTTGGTGTTGACTAGTTGTAACTAAATGTAAATATCGTAAAATTTAATATTCTAAAGTAGGACACTGAGATGGGAAAAAATGTCTGTATATCTCTGTCTCCCCCTAATAACTTTTTGAGTGAGTAGTCCGATTCGAGCAATTTTCATTTTTTCGTTCGTAAGATCTCGGTGAAGACACCTCATTCCCATATTTCACTTTTCTGTTTGAACAATTTTTCGTTCTATCTTGAACAGTTCAAAAAAAAACTTAACATTAGCGCTTATAGGGAAATTCAAGGTAATATCGAACTTAGAGGCAAATTCACTTTAAGCAAACTTTTTTAAAATTATTATTTATTGAGAAGCTAAACAGCTTCACATACATAGAGGACTGCGTTCCAAGTGCCTTACCTTTGAACATACGCAGGAAAAATTTACAACATCAGAGACGGAAATAACACCCACGACACCGGCGGGAGGCGAACCCACGACCTCCGGCTTAGAAGACGAATCTTCTACCACAGAGTCATGGAGGCCCCCCAAAAAATTTTTGTAGGAAAATATTTTTGAAGAGCATGTATAAAAAATATCTTTTTGATTTGAACGATTTTCCGCCAATTTTCAAAAATTTCAAACCCCTTAACATTAGTGCCTATGTCGTAACTAAAACTTAATGTAGATTTCGAACTTAAAGCGGATTTCCTTGAAAAAATTTTTGTTGTAAATAGCTCTTGAGGACCAACTATCGACTCTGACTCCTAGAATTTTAGGGCGGTCGACTCCGAATCCGACTCCTGCACCCAAAAATTAGTGGGACTCATTCTGGAACTCCGTAGCTTTGGCAACAATTTAGTCACGGAGGGGTTATGACTGACTCCAACTCTTGGAAATATAAAGTCCTCGGCACCGACTTCTTTATCTCAAAATTAGTCAGATTCCGCAAACATTTTCGGAGTGACGGACTTCAAGGGAAAATGACAGATTCCGACTTCGAATCTTTTGAATTAAAAACCTTCTACCTCCTCTTTTTTTTTTTTCCCTCAAAATGAGATTGACTCCAACTGCGACTTAGCAGCCATGGTTTTACTTCGAAATAATTTTTGTATGATTTGTTTTTGTTTCCATGTTAAAGTTTTAATTTATGTATTTAGTGTTTGGCGGAGAAATTCCGAATTCTTTAGGTTCCTTCATAAAGATATGCACAGACGATTTTATTTTTGATAATGAAAATTATTTCTTTGTGTCATTTTGTTGTTTTTTTTCGTTTTAAAAGTAAATTTTTTCATGTTTTTAATTTTTTTCTTCAACAAGGGGAAAACAAACGATCTTCTTTTCTGACATGATATATTTATTTTAATGAGGATTATTTTTCATTCTATAAAGAAATTAAAGATATAAATGTATTAGCCTTTTGTCTAAAAGGTGCTACTACTTTATTTGCTTGTTTGTTCATTTTTTTTACTCATCTATTTCTTCCGACAAGCGAGGCATATTTAATTTCTAGAAATCAGGATAAAATGCTAAAAAGTTAAGTTTTATATACTTTGCGGTTTTAGTTAATTTTGAAAATATTGATCAGATACGAGAATGTCAATATTGGTATACGTGAAGTAGAATCGTTTGCTTCTGGACGCAACTTTTTGTTAAATATTTAATGTATTCAAATCAAGAACTTTCAAATGGTAAAGAATTAATGTTTCTATGTAGATTAAAAGAAACTCAGTATCAAACTTATTGAAGCAGGAATGAATAATACTTTATGTGCAATTTTACTTTTAAGCGCGGTTTTATCAATGCGTTTATTTTAGAAACTTGTTCCTTTTTTTAGAAAACCACTTCACATACTACTTAGAAACTTTCACCACATTTTCTTTATATGCTCATACTTATACTGAGATGAAGTTTTTACTTTAGGGCACAAACTTTTATCTAAACGGCTGTTTTCATGGTCAAAACTCAATTTTTTCTCTTTAAAAAGTAACTGTTAGTAAAAACTTAATCAGTTATGAGTAAGAATGACCGTAACACTTAACTTCAGTAGTCTTTTCAATATCTCTGAAAAACACTGTAAAAATTTAAAGTTTTTATCTTTAAAATATTTAGGATAAAGGTACATAAAATTTAGCAATTCAAAGTTACTCTTATGCAACCCAAACTCAAAATAATAGAATGCTTAACACTTTTTGGAAAAAAGTATTTTTTAACCAAATATAAGTGCAAATTAGGTATTTAAATGAACGTGCTACCTCTCTTAGACCTTAAAGTGTACACTTCGTTTCAAATATACTTAATTAAAATATAATCTTAGACAGAATAATCCAAAAGTTTATAGTGATGTGAGTTTACATTGAGTCAAAAAAAAAAAAAGAGTATCTTTATCTGAAAGGGGAAAAACATTTTCAAATGAAACAATATCAATTCTTGAATGCGTCATTTTTGCTGGATTCAATGCTTTAATCCTTTTACACACGGATTCATTCACTTTTTTACATTCATCGCTACTGACAACGTTTCCATACCCACTTCAATGCGGCAATGAGTTCAATTTTGTTAGCGGGCACATTCGGTCTTGAACCGTTTTCTTCAGATATGACGGTACCACAAATTCTTGATCGTACTGTGATCGATAGAGTTGCTTGACCAGTTAATACCGAAGTTCCTCTTTCTGGTTTAAGATTAACTACTCAATTTAGCGATGTGACATGCAGTAGAATCTTGCCGAAAGATAACATGTGTCACTGCTGTGGCTCAGATGAAGTAGCATGCAGTATTTTTCATAAATAGCAGAAGTCATACATTGTTTTCTTATATGATACATACAATTGCCCAATTCCAGCAGCCCTCATGCACCCACAAACCAAGAAGGGTGTCTCAAAATTAAGAGAACGTCTTACACAAAATCTCTCATACATTTTGCATTTAAAAATGTCAAACCGGAACACATTTTTCGTTCATAGATATTTCTAAAAAAGATTCATCACTGAATATAATACTTTTCCTAACCTTGTTGCCCCTGCATGAGCTTCTCTTTGTTCCAGGAGAGTTGTGCACGTGTGTGCTTCATGTTTCTCTTTTGTTTTAGTTCGTTGATCCGCATTTGGAACTGCAGTTTATGCAATCGTCCAAGTGTAGTTGGCGTTGATACGATAAATATAGATTCTTTCCAACATTTATGGATGCAAGAAGCAGTTTTCAACGATTATTTTGGACGATTCGCTTTAATTTGGGTTCCTCTCTGCCAGTTGTTACAATTTTTCTGTCTCATTTACTTCGATTACTTTTTAGTTGGTCAATCCTTCTATATTCCTTTAAAATCTTACATACCGTAGATTGTGAAAGTTATGGTCATATCATCTCAAAGTTATGGTGTGTGTGAAATACAAAAATTGCGCGCTGTAGAAAAGGAAGTTTCTTTCGTTAATTCTTATGTGCTACTTCTCTTTGGTAGCGAGAATCACATAAATTCAACTGGTATATGTAAATGAACTTTATTAAGTTGTGCTCAAGAAAATTCCAGGGGATTCGAAGGTTTCTTTAGGGAAAGAAGTTTAATGTTGCCCTTTTAAAAGTATCAAAGTTCATTGAATGAGGATTAAAAAGTTAGATACTAATTCAATGTCATGGTTTTTTTTTTTTTTTATCATTTCGAATTTCACCGCTCGACTTTAAAAAATGAAGTAGCATACGACTTCATGTGCGATGTTTTCAAGAAAATAATTGATTGAAAGACTTTGTTGCTTTCTGTCATCTAAATCCGATGAATAAAATATTATGCATAAATTATCGCATATATGTAACTTATGAAATAAACTTAAATTTGGAGGCAAATGGCTTGTTCCATAACAGCTTCTAAGAATTTAAATAGTTGATGAAATAGTTCTCGACTGCATTTTGACGCGTTGCGCATGCATCAAGCTTTTGTTTGATTTTCACGAGTTACAGTAGACACGAACTCTGGCATTCAGCACTCGTTTCAAGTCGGCTTCCGAACCTTCTTCTACTTCTAAATTAATTTCATGTGCAAATGTACCTATAAAAACTATGTTTGCGGGGGGGGGGGGAATGTCTTCTGTAACTATAGAATAGTGCATAGTGTACTTGAAGTTCTAACAAAAGTCTATTCAATGTGAAACTATTGGTAATATGAATTCAATCTAAGTTGTTAAAGAATAGGGAAGTTTTCAATTTTTCAATTTTATTTTTATGTGATAGGAGTAACATATTTGAACATCATAGGTGAAAAAATTTTCGCGATACGATAAGTAGTTTTTTTTTAATTAATTATTAAAGTTCAAGCGCTTATGACGTCATATAGCACAGGAAGTGACGTCATGCGCTCTTCCGCCGCGGGAGAAGCCGAAGGACGTGCAGTTGGCTTCGAAGACGAAACGTAAGGCTTACCTCCTCGCGTTTCTGGAACATTAAACCCCTCATCCTCTCGGAAATATTCGAATACCATCATTGATGTTGCTTGAGGAAGATTATTAGATTGTGCTTTAACGAATCCGCCCCCTATAGTGTGTTCAAAAGGATTATTGAATTTCTAAAAAAAAAATATCAGCGCGCTCCAAATGTCCGTAGCGAAAACAAGGGATCTTCGGCGGAAGGCTGCCCATTAGTGCCCTGTGACGTAAGCTCGTAACGTTTCAGAAAAGCGCACTTGTGCGCGTGGATTTTTAAAAATTCATTAAAAATCAATCACGGTGTTTTAAAATTCGGCGATGGTGAAGTTTTTAGTTTTGAAGGTCAATTAACAATATCCAATAGTCAAAATATGAACATTTAATAGGTTGCAACTTCCCTATTGTAAAACTAGCAAATGTCAATAGGTCTTAAGTATCTTGCTCTTACTATAAGACTACTGATATATTTGTGTGAAAGTAGTATGCTTCGATTTGTGCATCTTCAAAATACTATTGATAACTTCTGTTCCGCTATTCTAGGGAAGGAGGAACAGCAGATAAGTAGAATAACACGTGCTCCCGGAACGGTAAAACCCAAGGCTGAAAGCTAGGAGTGTTGTGAAGAAAAATATATGAAAACGTAAGTACTGTTTAATTTCCACAAATATAAAATACATGTGAGGCAGTAAGAAACAAATGGATTTAAATGGAAATTTTCAGAGAGTTTTGTAAAACGTGTTTAAAGATAAGGTCATAGGTAAACTTTCATTGAAAAGTTTTTCTAAATCGTGCTGTATAACAGCATCTATCGCGGCTACCAGTGCTATCTCTTGAACCAAGACAGAGGAGAGGTTCACCTTCCATTTGTACTAATTATCTCAAAATTTTGAATTTTGCCACTGCCATATATCGCTTTTTTTTTTCTTCCTGCCTCCATGTGTGCATGAAATAATTTTAGTCCGGAGAATGGTTTTGGTTGATGCATTGCATTGTTAAAGAAATATCCTGATTTTTATTTCCTTTTACGAAAAAGGAAGTATTGTGTTCGCGAAAAAATTTTCACTCAAAAATCAACCTTAATTTCCATTTTGCTCACCCCCGAATTAATGTTGAGTTTATTTTTTCGACTCGATCGCACGTGGATAAGTGCCTAAGAACGTATAGACACCAGAAATATCCATTTTGACGATTTCCGAGTTAGTTAAAACGAGTTTTCTCCTGACGTCTCTATGTACGTATGTATGTGCGTATGTATGTCGCATAACTCAAGAACAGTATGTCCTAGAAAGTTGAAATTCGGTACGTAGACTCCTAGTGGGTTCTAGTTGTGCACCTCCCCTTTTGGTTGCATTTGGGTGTTTCAAAGGCGATCTTTTGCCCCTTTTTGGGGGACATCATTGTTAATTTCGATTTAAACTCAAGTGGTGTTATAATTTGGCGGACACTTGGCGATATTTCGTCTTTTGGCCGCCAACTTTTGGCGGTTTTTTTTTTTTTTTTTGAGCAATCACGATTGCTTATTGTTCTCACTTGACTGTTTTTGATGTCCTATCATTTTCTTTTCCCACCGCCACCCTCTGCAGCATCACCGTCGACTGGCTCCTCACGATGCTGCTCCTATAGCGAAAGCCGTCTCCATATCCTACACACACATATACACACAAACACATACATACACCTATACACATACACACATACACACACACACACATATACACACACATACACCTACACACATATACATACAAACACATACACACACAAATACATAGACACCTACACATGCACACACACATACAAACTACCCACACATTCATGCCTGCACACAGACACAAACATATGCCTACACTCATACACATACCCCCTTTCCCACATACACACGCACATTCATACACACTTATGCCTGCACACAGACACAAACACACATGGCTACACACACGTACCCCTACACACAAACACACACTCCTACATGCACACACTCGTGATTGCGAAAAACATAATTTGAATTCAAGATGTCAAAATTCAAATTAATTATTATTATTTTTTTATCAAATCTGGTTTCAATTTGACCACTGTTGGTGATATTTAGAGAGTAAACTATTGAATCACATTAAAATTGCGACAATTAAAATGACATTAAATTGGAGTAAAAGGAAGTCATGTGAGGCACACATCAACTAATTTTTTAAACAAATCCTGTTAAAAAAAAAAAAGGTGCTATAGTTTAAGCTACAGAAAAATTACATATGTGGCAGTGAGAAGCAAAGGGATGTAAGTGGACATTTTCAAGTTTTTAGTAAAACGCGTTTAAGGGAACCGGGACGTTCTCGGCAACGAAAAGGGTCGAATTTTTTGTTGCGAACACGAGGTGTTTATTCGTTTCAAAATTAAGTGTGTCTTGAAAACTATTGTGTATATAGAAAAAATGTTATCTTCTTATCATAAATCATTAAAAATATTTTTTTCCTTAAAGAATATAATTTTGAATAGTAAATAGAAAATATATAGTTGCACGATAGTTTGAAAATTTATGGCTGCAAATAGGTACGCTTAGCAACTATAATTCTGAATGAAATCACTCTAAACTTCAATACTGTACAGACAAAAGGTCAGAAATTACAGTGAGCCTATTATTTTTCAGTTACCTTCAAATAAAAAAACCACAAAAAAACGTTAAAATATAGTATTTCACAAAATCCCGAAAAAGTACGATATTTTTCACTAAAATTAGCTTCCTAAAAATACAATAGTACCTAAACAAAAGGAAAAATAAGTTTAACACATGCAAAATGCTTGTATATGTTATAATACAAAGTTTCATAATTATACATTGATATGAATTTTGTCTAAGCGTACCTAAAGCTCAAAAATATGCGTTTTCTGAAAAACGGGAAAAGGTGTCGACCTTGACAATGTTGGTAAGCATGCGATACGCTTCTTAAACTGCTTACGCCGAGGAATTTTCTAAGTTTATGTTATGTAAATAGAAAAAAAGAGTAAAAGTAACTGAATCATAAAATATTTGATGAAAGAAAACAGGTAATTTGTCCACATTCAATCCAAATACCGTCCCTTTAAAAGGGGCGTGGCTTTTTTGTTTACATTTTAAATAGTAAATACTTTAGCTTTCGGAATTTGATACCGACACAATACATACTTTTTTGGAATTGGGGAAGTGTCTCTTATTTTATGCAGCTAAAATTGAAAAATCGATTTTTTGAACGTATAAAACGCCCCGGTTCCCTTAAAGATAAGGTCCTAGGTAGGCTTTCATTGATTTTTTTTTCTAAATCATGCTGTAGAGCAGCACCTACCAGGGCTACTAGTACCATTTCCTGCCACAAGACAGAGGAGAGGTTCGCCAACCATGTGTACTGGTTGTCTCCAAATTTTTAATGACATCCTTTTGCTTCTCACTGCCTCGTACGTGGCAGGGACAGGCAAAGGGATGAAAGTGCCAAAATAAAAGATTTGGAGATAACCAGTACAAATGGTAGGTGAACCTTTAGTTCATTTGGGCGATGATGGGGGATGGAGCAATTTACCACCTTAGAGTTTAGAAACGTAGTGTAATTATGATTTTTACTTCCTGTTACAAAAAAGGAAGTATTGTATTCGCGAAAAAAATTTCACTCAAAAATCAGCCGTAATTTCCATTTTTCTCTCCTCGAATGAATATTAAGTTTTTTTTCGACCCGTCCAGACGTGGATAAGTGCCTAAGAACCTGCAGACACCCGAAATATCCATTTTGACCACCATCGAGTTAATAACAACGAATTTTCTCGTGACGTCTGTATGTATGTGTGTATGTATCTCGCATAACTGAAAAACGGTATGTCCTAGAAAGTTGAAATTTGATACGTAGACTCCTAGTAGGGCCTAGTTGTGCACCTTCCTTTTTTGTGGCATTCGGATGTTCCTAAGGGGGTCTTTTACCCCTTTTTGAGGGGAAATCATCTTTAATTTCGATGTAAACTCAATTGGTGTTATAATTTGTCGGACACTTGGCGATATATCGCAAATGTTTTTGTCGCAAACTTGAAGACAAATTTGGCGGATTTTTTTAAAAATGTGTTTTTAATTTGTCCACTGTTGGTGATATTTAGATGTTAAACAATTGAATCACATTAAAATTGCAAATAATGGGGAAATGACATTAAATTGGAGTAAAAGGAAGTCATGTGATGCACACATCAGCTCGTTTTACGTATCTTGTTAAGAGTCTCTGCTTGTTGACCTGCTTGTTGAATTTCTTGTTTTTACGAATGACGCCTGTCCAGCGGAGTCGGCTTTGTTTATCCAGTCCTTCCGACTTTACGCAATCTTTTTTAGACAAAAACACCAACAACAAACCTCCGCGAACACGTGCCTTCATCTGGGAGTTAGCGCGTGTTTATTACGGTGAATCGAAACATTTTTAAAAGAAATAGATGGATTTTTTACGACATTTTACAATTCGAAGTTCCCTTTAAAAAATAAGTTGATTTTTTACGATATTTTACAATTCGAAGTTCCTTCGAAGTCCCCCCCTCCTTTCGACTGACTTCAATCGCTTTAGTCGGCAGAAATTTTTTGACTCATAAATGAAGCAAAACCTGTACTCGTCCTCCATTTGCCTTCATTTAGTTATGTCTCCATTTGTATTACGATTAAGCTGGTTTAAAATACTTCATTTAATTGCATGTTTATATTGAAACATATATCCATTCGCATTTTTTTGTTTTTGTTTTTGTAGAGTATCATTATCTTTTAATCAGTAATTAATATTACTAATTGCGAATAGATTACGTATTTTTTTGCGTTGCAAATAAATTTTTTTTAAAAGCTTCTAAAAGTGCAAAAGTGGTAACAATTTTTTGTTGACTTTTGTACCCAGTGGCTTCAATTAAGAAGTCCCTTGAGCTTTATTTAACAACGTTAGGAATGTTAAAATGTAATGACAAGTAAAGAAAATAAAATTTCCAAATAAAATTATGTTTATTGATCCAAAAAAGTAAAAAAATATATAAAGAAAATCTTTTCAAGCAAAACTTTTTGATCTAATCGGCGATTTTTTAAAAACATTTTTTGCACTGGGTGTTTTTTTTTTTTTTATCACATTAGAAGAAAAAAATGTTTGGTTTAAAAATAAAGCAGCCATCACAGGGAAATTTAGATAGGCACATTGCATCTTCTGTTGTAATGTCTTAGTCTGAGTTTGTAAAGATCATATTCAGTAATTCTTGGTCAGGTAAGTCGAAGTCACTAGTCATAGTCAGTTGTCTAAGTCGGTTGTCTAAGTCGGTTGTCTAAGTCGGTTGTCAAAGTCGGTTGTCAAAGTCGGTTGTCAAAGTCGGTTGTCAAAGTCGGTTGTCAAAGTCGGTTGTCAAAGTCGGTTGTCAAAGTCGGTTGCCACAGTCGGTTGTCAAGGTCAGTAGTCAAAGTCAGTAGTCAAAATCAATAAACAATTATAACCAGCTGTATCAATCATTAGTCATAGTCAGTACAATTAAGTCATGGTGGAAGTTCTTGAATATCCGTCTTTTCTCACATTTTAATCCAACTGTCACACGCAGCGTCTCTTCCCCTGAATTTGTGTCTAATTCTACAAATAATGAAAAAGACTTTAGTTAGACGTACTTTGAGTTAATAAAATAAATATTAATAACAACAAATAGTTTTATAGCTCAGCGCACCGTTGTTGGCATCATTTTCAGTGAATCCATTCCGAAACCGATTGACAGAGTTGGTAAATTCAACAACAGTTGTTATAAGGATTCTTCAGAAAGATCTGCTGTAACGGTGTTTCCTTACGATTTTGCAAGAGGTGCGTCTAACATAAACGCAAAATGCTATTTTATTTCCTAAACTTGCCCAACACAAAGTCTGTAAGGCTTGTCATTGGTGATTTGAATTAAAAAAAATAATAATAAATGTGTGAAAATGACAGAATTCCTTTGTAAATTGATTTATCACCTTTCAATAAGCAAACTAATTTAGTAAAAAATGACACTGGAAGCATGAAATTTTGGGAGCTTAAAGTACATTTGGCTGTTGATCCGTTCTAGTATTTATGTGAGTTTGAGCTTACAAGATTTTCAGTAGCACGCATATAAACTCGTGGAAAAACGCTTTTATTCAGAAATCATCATTTAGAGACCGTTTAATTAAGATGATTAAATCTCATGGTTTTCTGACGTGAGTATAAAACTACATCACGTAGAGCATAATTACAGCTCTTGCTCAAAGTTATTGACTCGGGCGTTTTAGAGTAATTGACCTAAAACTGTGATTCTTTTTGTTTCAAATGAACAAATTTGAGACCGCGTAATTAAAAAAGATTAGTTGCCATGGATTTCTAACCTGGATCTTAAACTACACCACTCGGACTATAACTGCAGCTCTGTCCCAAAGTTGTTGACCCGTCGCGATTAAAGTTATTAACCTCTAAACTTGGGCATTTTAAAAAAAATCATCGACTTTGAAACCGTTCAACTACTAAAGCCAAGAAAGACGAAAGCTATTTTTTTATTTTTCTTAGTACTATACTGTGGTGAGTAGTTAATTATATACTTACTTCCGAGGGTTACTCACGGCTTTAGCAGATATCCGGGCCTAAACAAGGCAAAAAAAAGTTTAAAAAAAATAGCAGTTTCAATTGACCTTTACCCTCAAAACCATGAGTGAGACACCAAAGTATTTGTGCTAGCATGTACTTAGTATCAAGTAATAGCCACATTTAAAAGATTTGCCTTTCAGTCGCTGCTTTTGAAGCAAAGCAATCATATATTTATCTCTTTTTTTCACGTCCTTAAACTTTAAACCCTACTCAAGAACAAACAAATCAGTTTTTAGAAAAATAAACTGCACTTTTTCTTATCATAGTACCAGTAACACATCCTGAAATTTTTACGAAAATTGAAGACATCAACTATCAAGTGTCCAGCTTTAAAAAAATGACTCTTAATCACATTATCTTATTAACTAATGATTATTGGTTTCTTTAAATATAATTAACTTGGTTTGGTGCATGCCTGTTCGGGCGGAATCTTGGAACTCAATTTTCTTCTACTTAATGTGATCGGATTCTTTTGAATTTTGTCATGCGACCTCAGACCCGATGACAAGTCAATATTCTAATCCGTGCAGTCATATCATCACCTACATATGCATGCACGCACGCCTACACATACACACATGCTTGCACACACACACACAACTATACGCACGTAACCGCCCAGGAGAAGGGATAGGCTTGGAGGGACAAGAGCTGTTTCTAGAAACAATAGCCCCCAATGAGTAGGGCCCTGTCGCAACTCGTGATTGCGAAAAACATAATTTGAATTCAAGATGTCAAAGTTCAAATTATTATTTTTTTAATGACATCATCTACAAAGAGGGCAGTGCGACGTGTTATAAAGATAACGCGTGTGGTTCGAAAAGCACGAGGATGACTTTACCCTTCTCCCTTAACCAGCTAATTCCCTAGACTTTAACCCAATTAGACTTTGCTGAACTAAGACTAATCCCAGAAGACCTTATACTCAAAAAATATTAAGATAACCAGTTAGTATTTGCAGTCTTTTTTTATTAGCTTTATTGCGTAAATTTGAAAATTTATACTGTTTATGCGCCACTGTGCGCCAGATATGTAAACTTTGTGGGAATATTGTGACAAGAAAGAGTATTAAGTTCAGATTTCAAATGACTAATCATTGCATCTTAAAATTTTTAAGATTTGCCACTGTAATCTACAGTGAGCTGTATGCTCTATATTTAGGTATTTCCTTCATTGAATTCCATCAAGCTGTTTATCTGACCCATTGTAACAAGCCACAAATCTATTGAGAGGCAATATAGGAAGATGCACTACGTTAACCGTCAGCCTAGAAATGATCTGAATACTGAATATGTCAGAGGATTCGTTTTCAAATCTGATTATAACAACTAACTACATCAAGTCTTTTATTTATTTATTTTTTGTAAAATAGGTTTAATTTCAAAAACACGTTTTAGTTTTACTCCTTAAACATGAATGATTTATATCTGAGTCGTGAATATTAGATGCACGGTATGGTGCGAAGCTCCAAAACTAATGTTTGAATTTGTCCTTGAAATACTCAGCACTCAGTGAGAAACATAAGCAAAGAAAACCTCTGAGTCACGTATGTTTTCTACAGTAAAATGTTTGAAGTAAGTACCGCGGGAGAAAAGATGTTTTACAGCAAAATATTTTTCTTAACTTTTGCTATATTTTTTTTAACCTTGCCGAAAAGCCACGATACTTCGCAAAAGCTATCAGTTTAGTTTTAGTGTAGTCTCAAAATATTTCCGCATCTGTCTGTCAAAAAAATAATCTAACTTACCTTCAAAATGCTCTTGGGTACTGGATTTGAACTTTGTTTTAAGGTTATTTTTTTCTGTCATTTGAATCAAGTTTGTTATTTAGTCCAGTGGGTAAGTTGATTCATTCGGTCCACAAACTCCGTATTTATTTAAATCCGACATTTTCATTATATCTTTTTTTTTCTTCTTCTTACAGCAAAAGCAGTTTTGACAAAAACTTTTCTTTAAAAAGCGCAAGAATTTTTCTTTAAAGGAGTATTTATTTTTCTTTTGCTCTGAAGATTCAAATGTTTTGCTGGAATGTACTCTAGGTAATGATTCCTCTGTACTTTTACTAATGTTGCTACTGTGACTGGAGGCAATGCTGCTGGAATGTACTGTAGGTAATGATTCGTCTGTACTTTTACTAATGTCGCTATTGTTTTTGATGTACACATCTATATAATCAATAGTAAAATTGGGTGTTAGCTGTGCCAATGGCTTGTTTGCATATTTTTGTTAGTTCTTGAAGGGTATCACACTCTCTTGTGCAAGCTTTTCCATTTAGATTTCTGAAACCTTTTTCATTGCAAGAGTGGGAGTCGGTGAAGTAGAATTTACTATTGCTTTGTATTACTCCAAATGAAAAAGACCGGGCTATTAGAATACCCGATGTATGATGTTCGAAAAGAGAGGCAAGTGCTTTTTCTAGTGTCAATCCAACAATATTGTCATTTACTTCATCTCGTAAACTTCCATAATATGGTGGATCTGGAGCATAGTCAATCTCAAAGCTATTGTTGAAAATGTTGACCTCTGTTTTAATGGCATCAAAATTTCGGACAAAAAGGAATCCTGTATTGCTGATGGCTTCAAAAATTGAGTTGTTATTGGTGAGGTTTATGATATTTTGATACAATTTATTGCCCTCTGTTAATATTTCGTCTAGAGTTGCAGTCTCCCATTGGTGTGGAGGTTGAATCGAGCTTTTAATTATGCTTGCGAGGGCCATGGCACAGCATTGTCTTCTAGCTGTATTTGAGTTGAATATTTCCCTGTTGCCTTGGTGAAATGATGCATGTAGAATTCTAGAGTCCTGTTGAATTGGGGTGAAAACAAAAGTTATTTGTGGAATTTCATGATAATGGTAGTTTTCTTCAGGTTGATTATTTTGGAGTAGTAGCAATTTATTGACATCATAGTTTAGGATCTTGTTTACTTCAAGTTTATGGTTGACTGTTATTTGGTTCAATGTTTTAATGCTGAAAAATATTCCATACAAAACTGCAGTTTGGAGTCTCAAGTTAGGTATATCAATTTTATGGATGCATAAAGAAAAAAGCACAACTTCTGCGTAGAAACTATGTAGTCCAAAATCCGCAGTGAGCTTTGTTTTTTGAGCCGAAAGTATGATGATGAAAATGAAGTAACTAGATGCTTGAAATATTGAGTTATTTTTGCAATATTTTTCAATTTCAAATGTTCCTCTTTCATCTTGATTTATTTCATGATTTTCAGGTATTTTTATTTTTAGTTCGACTAGTCTAGAACAAAAATGTAGAACAATAAAAATAACGTGAGCATATTAAAAAGTTTAAAGAATATTTTAAATTTTGAAAAACTTCAATAGGTACGACAATATAAAACCTTCTTACCAGGGAGCCACCACGTGATCAGTTTGCACGAAATAAAGTCGAAATGGATAGCAATCGAAAAATCATCTTGAGACATAACACTCTGTCACAAAATATAAATGCAACCAGTCGGAAACAAGTTACTTCACGACATTAACCATGTATGTGGCCCATAAGGAGATAAGCAAATAAGTACAAATTCAGAACGAAAGATCGTTTTATTAGGAAGTTATAACATGACAAACGTCCCAAAACCACGAGCAGCATCAATTCCTCTGGTGGTTATACAAAACAAAACGCAATTTGGCATGGAATAAAGTAATTCAATGACTCCTCCAGGGGGTTATGGCATAGGCCTTGCAGTTGGGCAGCTAATTAACTAATATTCTTTGACGGCTGCATATGTCTAGCAAGTATGATCCGAACGTGCTCTATAGGCGAGAGATCTGGTGATCTAGAGGACCATGGATGCACCGTATTTTCTTAAACACATTATCAGAAGAGTCGAGCAACGTGAAGAGGAGCAATGTTTTGTCGATAAATCTCACTTGAGCGACTTAACAGTACAGGTATGTATGTCCGGGGTGATCTTCAAAACTACTGGACCGATTTTAACCATTTTTCCACCATAGATAGCTACATTAATCAGGGAGCAACTTAAGCTCTAATTTATTTCTAAAAAACGCAGCTTAATTTTTCTACTACGGGCAAAGCTGTTTGGTACCGCTAGGGGTTAAATAAAACTGTGCTAAACAACGCATCTCAGGTTAAGGATAAAACATTTGACAGTCTTAAAATTAGAAAATATTTCGAATAAAATTTACTTTGCTTTGGTAATATGTTTTATGAAATAAGCTCATATTAAGCAGTAATTTCTTGTGACTTCCTGTTTTAAGGAAATGAACATTATGATCAAAATTCAGAAATAAATGAATACGAGCAGATCGTTTTTCAGTAGTTTAAAGCAATATCACCAAGTGCAGAGATGGCAAACCTTTTTACCACTAATGGCTACATTAAAGTTTGGTAGTAATACAGGAAACCGAAGCCGAAAAGGTCATTAACTAAGTGCAACTTTTATGTCATTAATATTATGGTTTTTGCATACTTGCATTAATTTATTGCAATTAATGGAAATGCAACTTTGAGGTGGTTGATTATACTGCCGTAGTCAGGTATACGGCAGTATCTGCATAAGTGAGTTTTGGAGATGAAAAAACGTGTTTCGGGTTCAATACTAACAATAGGGAAATGTTGGGATTTTTTCGCGCATTTTTCTCAGCGGAAACCAAGTATGCAAGCTCGTACAATAAAGCGATCGAGCAATAAATGACAAAAGATGCAAAAACAAGAAAAATTGGGAAATTTACACTTACTGCCCTTTATTTGCTCACGGCAGTGTAATTTAACATAAGCAGTTACAATTAGAGATACAAGTAGTTACAATTAGATTTATTTATTTATTTATTTTTTGAGCAATCACGATTGCTTATTGTTCTCACTTGATATTTTTGAGGTCCTATCATTTTATTATTCAGCCAGCACCCTCTGCAGCATCACCGTCGACCGGCCGCCTCACGATGCTGCTCCTCTGGCGAAAACCGTCTCCAGGTTGCGTCAATATCCTACGCTTACACGCATACACGCACGTACACACACACATACATACGCCTACAAACACATACAAAAACACATACACACATACACAAACACACACACACACACTCATACACACACACGCATACATACAGACACCTACACATACACACACACAACTACCCACACACTCATGCCTGCACTCATACACAAACAGATAAGCCTACACACACATACACTCCCCCCCACGCACACAAACCCGCACACTCATGCCTGCACACAGACATAAACACACATGCCTGCATACACATACCCCTAAACACACACATAAACACACACGCCTACATACACACACACTCATGACAGCTAAAAACATAATTTGAATTAAAGAGGTCAAAATTCAAATTAATATTTAAATTTTATTTTATTTATTTCCTTTTTTTTTGGCATCTACTCAAAATTAACTTATTATTACAGCATTAATATTAGATTTTTTATAATCTATTTTAAAACCACTTTAAATGAATATATAATAAAGTAGATGCATTTGAAATATTTTTTTAATGTACACGTGTAGCCATATCATCGGATTCACTTTTTAAAGTGTATTTATTTTTGAACTGATAAATATGCTTAGAGAGAGAGAATTGCTTTAGATTGATGAGATTAAAAGCTTACCCATTATTCTGTCTTCTTCTGTAGTAGAAGGAGCAGGCAGCAACAACGGATAAGAATCCTGTGCAAAACACAGTTGCTCTCATCTGAAAATAAGAAAATTATACTTTAGATCAATAGTAAAAGAACAGTTACAAAACATGCAGCCTTAATGTAATGAGAAACGACATTTTCTGCAACAGGAGAAACTTCCTTGATAGCTTGAAAATTAGGAATGAACTTACAACAAATTTGAGTTAAGTAAAAATCCCACATAAATAAAGCACAAATTATCAAGACAAATTGTAATAATCTTGACAATGTGAGCTTCATTTATGGTGAGTTTTCTCATCATATTTAAGCGCAAAGTAAACTTGATCATTTTTCATTCAGCAACTAAGTTATATGTTTACGAAATACGATTATTATTACTTAAAATCAATCGTAATATTTAAAATAATTCTTTCCCATTTGATCAACAACTCTTTTTGAGCAATCACGATTGCTTATTGTCCTCACTTGACCGTCCTTGGCGTCCGGTTCCATTTTCAGCTTTGACCAGGGCCCTCTGCAGCACCACCGCCCGCCGTCCTCCAGGCGCGGCTGACCCCCGGTCCTGAGCTATCCGCTTGTCCTGGTCGGCGGCGTCCATGTCCTACACACACGCACGCTCACACACAAACACACGACTTCACTCACATACACTACGCATACGCCTACGTGCATACACACAGGTCTACGCACACACACAACTATGCACAGGTAACCGCCCAGGAGGAGGGGCAGGCTTGGGAGGACAGGAGCCGTTTCTAGAAAGAATAATTCCAATGAGTAGGGCCCGGTCGTGATTGCGAAAAACATAATTTGAATTCAAAATTTCAGAATCAAAATTAATTTTGTTTTTGTCTGTTAACGGTATCTTAAATCGCGATAAATATACCCAAGTATGAGGGAATCATTACTGTTATGAAATACTGCAATTTATTCTTTGAAATTTTAGGTTTAAAGATCTCTGTTGAGAGATAAAATGAAAAAAAATAATATTGCCTTACTTTTGGAGAACTTCTCTGAAATTCAAAATAAAATTGAAATATCAAAGCGCTTAGGTTGGAATTCAACGCTATGCGTATCTCATCCACCTAAAAATGAAAAATTCCACCCAATTCCCTCTGTTGAAGAACTATTGTATTGTTGCAACAAAGAAATGGTGTCTGGTTAGTTAGTATTGCTATAAGCGTCCTTTTTTGGTAACAATGCGTTGAATATTTACTGTTGGAATATTGCTCTTAAAAAGCTTAAAGGAGCCGCCATCTTTTTGAAACAAAATCTGCATTTAATTGAATGAAAAAGAAAGATCTAAAGAAAAATAGAAAAAAATAAGGTGCATAAAAACTAGAAATGAAAATAGTCGGGAAAAAAACCGGAAAATTTCCAAAAAAACGGAAATAACCCTTTTTTTTCGAAGGAGTTTATTTCCACTGCGGAAAAATTGAAAAAATGAATTTTTTCAACTTTTCAGGAAGTTTTAATTGAAATTTTCAGCAAAAAGTGATTAAACATTTCTCACACTTATATTCTGATGCAATTCCCCCCCTCCCTTTAGAAATCAATAAATTTAATTGTTTTCAAACTGGCAGCCTTTTGCACATCCAGGGGCCTCAAGTTTTACCTTTAATCAATCCTATTCCCTATGAAGCTATTGGTTTAGAGAGTCCAAACTTTTGTGTAGTTTCGGGTAAAGCTTTGACTCTAAAATGGGCCATACAGTGTAATAAATAGGATTGAGGTACAGCTAATAGAGCGTCCACTCTTTAGATGATATCATGACAAAAACAATGCGCCTTGCACCACTCTTGTCTTTTTGGCCATATGAACTGGTGTGGAGAGAAATTAAAATGTCCGTTCTACATTGCTAAGGTGAAATGCTCATAGGTCCACAGAAGTAAAACAGCTTCTAAAATGTCCTTCTGGTACATTGACGGATGGGCCCGGTGGGCCGCCTCTGTTGGGGCCGCATTGAATCGTTCAATTAAATAGTATTAAAAAAAGATTTCTTTTCTTTCCTTTCTTTTCCTAATTAAAAAAAAATATCTCTGAAAATTTCATAATAATCCGGTATATTTCTAAACGACTTATAAGAAAATCGCTGCTAGAAAAGTAGGTGGTTACAAAATTCAAAAAAAAAAAAAAAAAAACTCCGCAAACTTATGCTGTGAGCAATCAGATATTTTACTATGTGTCTGTAAATTCATCGGTCGGCCGATAAGATAACTTTGTTGCATAACTCTCCAGGACCTTCTATTACCTTAAACAGCTGCCTGTAATAATAATCTGTAGGGGACAATGAACATGTAAAGGCAGGGCCGTCGCCAGGGGAGGCAAAGAACTGAAGCTGCCAATTTTAATTTAGGGATGACCAAGATAAAAAAAAAGAAGAAAGAAAACGTTCTCAGTATTAAAAAAAAAAAAGCAGTAACATTATACCAAGTGGAATTCCCCTAACAAAAAGTATTTTTTCAGCAAAATTTTGAAAGAAAATGCAACCCTTGAATATTAAACAATTAAACCTTTGAATATTATTTAGGAACATACACGGTTCTTTATTATAATTTACCTAAATAAAAGCAGCTGAAATTTTTCGGGACATTCTGACAGACTAAGAAATTTTTTTTTCAACGAAAAAAGTATTCAATACATGGTACAAACCAATGACATGTTTCAACTTAGTACAATAAATGAATAGATTAATAATTATGGCGGTTTCATAGGGGCATGCTTTAAACAGAAAAAAAAGTTAAAGTGCAGTAGGGGAGATTTAAAATATTGTAATAAATACCAAGAGTTTGAATGCATAAATCGAAAATACAATAAAACTTAAGATTTTCTAGCTGGTGGATATTTAAAGTAAAATAAAGTTGGGAGAAGACCTACGGTGTCACTGAAAAGTACCACATCAGTCCAAAATGTTAAAAGATCGTTTTAACGAATCAACACTTTACACTTTAATTGCAAACAAATTCAAACACTTTAATTTCATTACGCAATGTTTTAATTTCAAACAAATTCAAACAGCAGGTTGGAAATTGAAAATTTCACTATGAAAAAACCAAAGAACTAAAATGATTTTGGAAAAGAAATACTGCGGGAAGGTTTTCCCATAACATTTGTATCAATAATTCAATAAAATGATAGGGAGTCAGCAAAGAATGCGGAAGGGAGAAAGATCCTCGAGCCCTACCATTCCTTTTACACCTCCAAGGTAGGTTCAAAACGAGTTTTAAAACTATTATTTTGAATGAGTGCAGGGAAAGTTTCTAAATCAGAACCCAGTCCTATCTCCTATTGCCTATCGTTACCAAAAATGGCCTACATCTTGTATTTAGGACTTAAAATTCGAAAAGCTTCCAGGAGAGTGATCATCCAAATCCTGCAGAAGAACTTCCACCTCATCGTTAAGGATAATTTAAAATTTCGTCTTTAGGACTACAATTTAGAAAATTTTCAGAGGTCATCGAATCTCTCCTTCCCTTTGTATCACTAAAGATGGTCTGAAATTTTATTTTTAGGGCTGCGATTCGGAAAATATTTCTAAGAAGAGCTCTCGAACCCTTGGTAACATCAGTGAATTTCATCTACGATTGTGTTTTAGAATTCAAATTTCGAAAAATTACCAAAGGAAGGTCCCAAAACAGCTTTACCGACTAATATTACCAAAGATCGTCAGAAACTGCATTTTAAAAGCTAACTTCGAAAATTTTTCGCACCCAACACGCTCGCCGTCCCCCTCACGCCATTGAAAGTCGACGAAAATAACACTTTTTAGCTTTAATTTCCAAGAATTGTCGGTCCCCTTTTACGCTATTAAAGAAGACCTACAATCCTTTTCTTTAGATTTCAGTTACGAAACAATTCCTGGAGAACACCCTCGAGTCTATTTCCCTTACATTACCTAAGATCATCTAGAATGCATTTTTAAGACAACTAATTAAAAAAAATTCCCGGAGGGGGGGGGGTAGATCGGATCTTTATTATCATTAACATTGTCAAAGATAGTTTAAAGATGTTCATTGAAAATATACATTCTCTTTTCACGCGATATCGCGTGAAAAGTTCCCCATCACACACACACACAAGCGTTATTACACATAAGACTTTGAAATACTTGGGAGGGGTGGGGATATCTATCGGTAACAAACTTGTTGAAGAACTTCAGTTTCAAAAAACATCACCTTTCCCCCCAAAGAGTGTCAATTGTAACCTAAATTGGCGCATCGGGAACTTCAATTGAGAGATTTTGCCTAGAAAGAATTCTTGAACGCCCTCCTTTCTCCCCAGTGTTTCCAAACATTGCTTACACATACGTTTTAAAGCTCTGATTTTGAAAAAGTTTTGGGAGGATTCTCCAAAACCCCCTCCCGCAAATATCGCCCAAGGTCATCTAAAAATAATATAACAATGCGTTTTTGAAGCTACAATTTCAAATATTTTCAGGGGAGTGCCCCCGAACCCCCCAACATCTACACGAATATTACACTTTTAAAAAACATCGCCTTCCCCCCAAAAAGCGTCAACTGTCACCTAAATAGGCGCTTGGGAAACTTCAATTGAGCAATTTTGGCTAGAAAGAATTCCTGAACACCTTCTCTTCTCCCCCCCCCCCCATAGTGTTTTCAAACATAGCTTTTACATATACGTTTTAGAACTCTGATTTTGAAAAAGTTTGGGGAGAATTCTCCAAATATCTCCACCCGCAAACATCGCCAAGATCATCTAAAAAGTCTAACAATACGTTTTTGAAGCTATAATTTTAAAAAATTTCCAGGGGAGGACCCCCGAACCCCCCATCATCAGCACGAATATTACACTTTTTACTATGCAGGTTTTCGTATTATTGATTATTTTTCTCCGCATTCGTAAACGCAGTTCTCCTAATTTGAATCCTCAAATTCTAATGGTGACTCCCTTCTAATACTAGAAGATGTATCATCCGCTTTATCTTTTACATCTGAAAAAAAAAAGGTGATAGGGGGGGGGAACGTTTCCCCTTCAAGGAGCAAGTCTTAAGGGGCCGGCTGGCCTGTAAATGCCAGGGCCGGTTCATGCTGTCCGATCCGTCGTTGAAAAATACTTTTAAAATCTTGGAAACGGCCCCATTGTGACAGTTCCCAGTGAGATCAAAATTCGATTGTTTGATAGCTTTCATGGTCGAATGATTGCAGTTATCATTCACCGTACTGGTATCAACAAAGCTGAAATGTTTGAAATTCAATATGTATTTTATTTATGTATTTCTTATTTGAATGTACTACTTGTATCTTTACGTATAGGCTCCTTGGGAGACGGGCTGTCAGTTGAGTCTGGGAGGCTGGCCGAGAGAGGGCGCTATCACGCTACGAAATTACAAAATGCGCTACAGAATGAATACAGAGCTCATCCTCAAAGGTGTCAGCGTTCACATACCAGCAGGACAAAAGGTGATGACAATGTTTGTTTGCGTATGCATTTCATAATTTTTATCGCATAATAATATGACTGATGTAACTCAAAAGGTAATGCAAAGATTCAAATGAAAATTGGTAAACAGATGAAGCCGATGGGAACAGGTGCTGATTCGTTTCCATTCTCTCCAAGGGGGTGGCTCATTTTTGTTTTCAGTATGACTGCTAAAGCTTTAGATTAATTCAAGTATTGAAACAAAAACTAAAATACGAGAGGACCTCACTGGGTCAAGTACTTATTTATTTTTTGTGCCAATCGCTTTCAACTACCGCCAAGACACCAAACTGCGACAACTTTGTTTAATAGCGAAATTTCAATTTCCTTCACATTTTTCTCAAATGTATTTATTTATTTATTAGCTATTTTATGTTTCGTTAACTCTTCCTTTCCTGAAAAAAAAAATGACATTGTTCTTAGAGGATAAATAAAGCTATGCAGTGGCGTATGCAGGATTTTCTCGAGGGGGGGGGAGGGAGTAATTTTTTCGAAACATCAATAAAAAAAAATTTTTGCCCTCCTCCCGCCAAAAGGAATTTGGAAGTAAAAAACTTTTGCTGATGTAATTGCTTTTTCTTATTTACATAATCGAATCAAAAAAACCTAGAAACTGATAGAAGTTTGCATGATATACAAGTTTTTTAGGTAGACTCAAAACGAGGGAGAAGAGTTATACCCCCTCCCCTTCCCCCCCCCCCCCCCCATCATACGCCACTGAAGCGATAGCTAAAGATATAGTTTGTTCGGAAAAGAAAAAGTTTGAAAAGTACAGTTATTCGTCTGTGTGAATATTGAAGCCGTGAAATGAAAACTCATTAAAAGAGGTTGAAAATTTATTTATTGGTTGTTTTTAGAAACATGCTTTTGTGAAGTTATGCATTTAAGTCACTGTTCAGAGTTAACAAACTAGCTCATATATAAAACATAAGTAATTTTTGCGCTTGCAGTACAGTTAAGTCATACTGTTCACATAATAAGGAAAAGAGTTATTTTCATTCGCTAATTTCAATGTTTTTTTAGGTTACCAAATTAGTTGTCCAATTGTAAAGTGATATTGAAGTACTTCTTCATACAGTTCTAATTGTTATTGAGTCCAAGTTTGAACACATATTAAGTTCTTCTTTCGATGCGTGTGGTTACTCTCATCCATCGAAACTGTTAAAAAACGCAGATTAGCTGTTTCTGCTCTGTTGGAAGCTTCTCAGCCGTCGACAGGCGATTCTCATCGACGTTGCCCGGGGAGCACCACGTGGAGGTGACTTCCTTCGCTCCCCAGGAGGCCACCCTTTCCAAATCCGATGTTATACCTTCTGTGGCCTCCCGAGACTTTCCGGAGAACTCTCTTTCTCTCTCCCCAACCGCTGTTTCACACCTTCATTCTCTACCAACATAGTCCTCTTGTTTAGTGTTAACGTCTGCGAAAAGAAAAAATGTGTTATAGAGGAGTTGAAACGGTCAGAAACACGAATACAAACTCTTTTGCGCATGTGAATTTTTGAATGTCGTAAAAATACTTACTTGCGTGTTAACTTGGACGCAATCCGTTGAAAAAATCCTTTCTTTTTGTTTGGATTAACGCCGAAAGCGTACCAGTTGTGATCTGAAAATTGAAAAAGAAGTAATTATTGCCACTGCTGTAAATGTCTCAATTCATGATTTTTTTAAATTTTTTTAAAATTTTTTTTAATTAAAATTAATTTATTTTTGTTAACTTTCTTCGATCATAAATCCATTTTTATATAGTAAAAAACAAAACTACTCTAGTATCCTGCATAATTACAGGGGCGTGCAGAGGGGGAGGGTCATAAATCCACTTTTTATAGTAAAAAACAAAACTACTCTAGTATCCTGCATAATTGCAGGGCCGTGCAGGGGGAGGGAGAAGAGACACCTGTTGGCCCGAGCCCAAGCTTAAAGGGAGCCCAAAATTTTCAAAAAGAGGGTTGAAATCTATTAAACGATATGGAGGGGGGCCGCAAAAGTCATTTGTAACGGGCCCCAAAACCTCTGTGCACACCCCTGTCAATCATACCTTTTGAACCTGCATAATTGTCTTATACTAGTACTTAGTCTATTGCGTTACAACTACTGAAGATCACTGTTGTAGCCTCAGTAAAAATGTTTTCTCCATATCTTGCTCTCATTATATAGTTGTTTAAAAGTATTTTTGATTACGTGAAGAATGATGTTTGAACTATATCTTTCCTGAATCCTTTTTTTTTTTTTTTTTTTTTTGTACCTAAAATTAAGACATCTTGAATTCCTCCATAAATGAACTGAATGAGATTCTAGGGAGAAGAGTGATTTTAGCCTACTCGGCTCTCGCTACAGCTACATAGGCAATTGTTATGTAAGCCCATGCTGTGTGATATGGCTATAAACTGGACAAGTATAAGAACAGTAACTTTTAGTTCTTACTTTCTGTTATCAATAACTTTTTATTTTAAATTCAAGTTAAAACATAATCTCCCTTTAGATCTTTTCTATACATCAAACATTTGAATAGTAACGGAACGCGTTAAGTTAGATTTTGAGACGTCAAGTGGAAAACTGAAAAAACAAGTTCGAAAAAAAAAAGTTTTTAAAAGTTACCATGAATTAATGAGTCAAAAGTTGTCTTCCATAGATAAATGGTTTAGAATAATCCTTTTACCATCAAAATTATTTGCATTTATGACTGAAAACCATAGGGATATAATATTCAGTTTGTGAGAAGTTGTAAAAACTCAAAAATGACAATAACTAACTTTAGACCTTCTAAAATTCGTAATGGATACTGCTATTAAAACTAGTTAATGAGATAGTATTTTGCGCATACATACCATCTAAGCTGGTCTTCTTTACGCAAGGTTTAATGCTTGTTGTATCAGGCCATTCTAGTGGTCCATCTGCGTAGATCCACGGGGCCAATGGAAATTCGTCACAGCTGAGCTTGCTGGACTTTTTCCATTTGAATATTTTCGATTTGATTTTCAATTTCTTATGTTTATCCACATTGGATGTCTTTTTTACATCAGGCCTTGGAGTGGGCCATTCGAGGGGTCCATCTGAGTAAATCCAAGTTCCCAGTTTAAATGGTTCACAGCGCATCTCAATGAGCTTAGGAGTGTCAGATTTAATGCCATTGCATTTTTCTTCGTCAAAGTTCAATTCAGTAAATTCATCAGGATTTTTATTTTGTCCCATGACGTCATTGATATCAGATGAGTCAAATTTCAATCCAGTATCACCTCCATCCATGAAATAGGCGTCTTCATTGAATTCAAAGGGGTCGATGTTTTCAAATGTTTTAAATCCAAATTTATCCTCTTCAAATGCCAAGTCCATTGGTTCGTTTTTTATATCAGTTTCATTTGCCAAGTTCAAGTATATGTTTGCGTCATCTGCAAAGAGGTCGATGATGTCAGAGGTTTTGTATTCAAATTCTTCCTCTTCAAATGTCACGTCCATGTATTCATTCAAATCAATTTCTTTCCCCAATTCTTCGTCGTCAACATAAATGTATGCGTCTTCTTCAAAGACATGAGTAAGTTTGGTCGGAGAAGACATTGTCAATCCAATAATATCTGAAAAGATGCAATTCAATTTTGTTTTTACAAAGAAGCGTAAGTTTTTTTTACTCGCTTTACCGCAACCAGTAAAACGTACAATATACATAAATATATATTTCTTATTTTATTTTAATTATTTCTTTATTTGTGCGTGTGTTTATGTATTTTCATCGCTTATAGGAGTAAGCATTGAAATTAAATATCTGCGTCACCTTATTGGTTTTGTGCAATTGTAAGCTAAAGAAAAACATGTAATATTTCCAATTATTCAAATATTAACTTTTTTTCATTTGCGTCCTCAATGCTCTTCTGAATGAATTGCAATCTATTGAGGTTACTTGTCTGGTTAAAAGTTTCTGTAAAATACTTCTATCGTTTTTTGCTTTAGGATTTTTAATTTTTCAGTTCATTTTTACCGTTTACTGCTTCATTAGAAATGAGTATCAGAACTGCTCCTGAATAAGCGTCATGTGATTCTGAAAACTTTGCTACAATATTTTCATTGCAGCTCAGTAGCAATGTCAGTAAACCTCAAGACCTTTTACGCCGAGGACCCGGATTCGATTCCTGGATATTGTTGGTCGATATAGGTTTTCCTACCATCATATCACAGTGGTTCGGATCCCACTCAAAACTGTAGGTCCCTCCAGTGAGCACTAGAAGTGCTTCGTGGTCGGCCTGCTTGCTTGGCCAAACATACGTGCAAAAGATGGTCTATTGTATGATTGTTTTGTGTGACAGTCTATCAAGATTTCATAGTGATAAATGCAATGATGTAGCAAAGGTTAAAGTTTTTAAGTTTCGATTAAATGCTAAAATGCATCGTTTTAGCATTTCCAAAAAACAAAAGTGGGGGGGGGGACAAAATTCCTGATAATGAATTTCTTGCATTTGTCCATTTTAATTTCAATACTCAAAAGGCAGCACACACAGTTTGTCCCAAAAGTAACGGAACTCATTTTTTTGCCACGAGACTATATTGCCCACACCTGCGTGAACGGTTGGAAGTGGTAGGGGACGGGGGGAACCTAATCTTACCAGAGACACCAGGTTCAGTTGTTTACGAGCTCTCGGAGCGGTGGGAGGTCAAGTTTAGTGAACCTCCGCGCAGAGCCTCGTCTTAGTGTGTAGGATGGAGAGAACTTTGAAACAATGCTTTGCGATAAAATTTTGCGTCAAACTCCAAAAGACGGCAATGAAAACGTTTTATTAGTTCACTTAGACCTTCAAGGAGGATTGCTTGTCGTACGAGCAGGTCAAAAAGGGGCACAAGTTGTTCCAAGATGACCGGGAGGAAGTTGCCGATGAGGCTCCTTCTGGGCGTCCATCATCATCGCGAACGGACGATTATGTCCCTCGTGTGCGAGATTTGCTGAACAAAGACCGCCGAATGAGTGTTTGTTTGATGTCAGAACAATTAAATTTTCCTAAAACAGATGTTCATCGAACTGTTACTAAAGACTTGGATTTGCACGAAACTTTTGTCTAAAGCCTTGTCCATTGTCGACTCCTATCCGACACGGACTGGTATTTCAACGGTGCCACAGACCCCCTATAGCCCCAGCAGACTTATTCTTGCTTCCAAATGTGAAAAGGGAGCTGAAAGGAAAGCATCTGGAGAACCTGTATAACATTCAAAAAACCACGACGAGGTGCCTTAACAGCATTCCCCAAAGCGAGTTTCAGAGGATCTTCGATGCATGGAAAACGCATGGTTAAAGGTGTATGAACCTTTGTCCATGGCAGGAAGAGACTATCTTGAAGAGTATTAAGTTTTATTAGATGTTTGAACAAAAAACTGTTTTTTAGAAAAAAGTCTCGTTACTTTTGGGACAGATTGTGCATAAAGTTCCTTGTGTGCTTTCTTATGAAATTTCCTTCCTTTCAGTTTGGTGCATCTGGTAGCAATTTTGTGGGTATCTTCCAAGAGTAACATAGCCATATTTCAGAGAGAAAAAAGAATGAAAATATATCAAAAAAAGTTTATCACTGAAAAACTTTAAAGTCAGTCGTTTAAAATGTTTAACTTTAATTTTTTATAGTCCTCTCAAACATGTACGGAAATAGTTCCAAAAACTTCCTAAGAATTCTTCATTGTCAAAATAGTGAAACATTTTTTTTTTTTTAGTTTGCAACAAAATGATGTTTCAAAGATGGGATACATTTCGTTTTAGCTGTAGTTTCATTGAATACAGGATGTATTTCTATTGAGGAAAAAAATTTGTCTGTTTGCAATGCCATTTCAGCGTTATATAAAATAAAGGTGTCAAAACTTAAACGGCGTGTAATCAAATCCGCGTAAAATAAACCAGCGTAAAACGAGGATCTATTTTATTTGGCGAACTTCATCACTTATGAACGTGAACGTCATGCTACAACACAAAGATGTCTTTCCACAAAATTTAAGCTCGTGTGCAAGATATGATGAATTCAAATGCTGTAAATAAAATTTTAATCCCTCGAGCAAATATTTTATTACGCTTAAGACTGGCAATCTCGTTTTTATTTACGTTTGCATTTGAAGGCATGTGAATCTCACAATGGCAGAGAGAAGATGCGTTTTGAATATTTTGCGGAATAAATGCCAAATCTCATAGTTACGTAATGATGCAATATGAAGGAAATTTTTTTAAGGATAAGCATACATTTTATGCATGTGTATCAAACAAACGATATAAACTTTTAGATGGACTCGCTTATAAACTTCAATTTTCAGATCTAAGTATACTGTTAAAGGTGTGATCTATGAAAACTGTATAAGTACCTTAATAACAGAGTTTTTAAACGTGAAAAATTACGAGCTTAAACAGGTTTTATTTCTGTAATTTGATATGAAAAGGGAAATTTCTATTTCTAAATTTGAAACTATCATAATGAATGCTATTATTTTAGATTGGTCTATGTATACAATTTTCTAAATCTTGGAAAGAAGCCAAATAATATGACTTTTTTAAACTAATCTTTTTAATATCGGAAACGTTTAAAAACTGAGTTTTACTCAGACTTTAAATCTATGATTTGCAAAAGCCGACATTGATTCAACAGAAAATAATTTTAACCTCTGTACTTTTTATTTTAAATATTTTTAAACGCGATCTCCTTCAAATGTGACTATAGAAGTTTATCAATTAATATTAATGGAAATCGTCCACAAAAATTAATAAGATCAAAAAATTACCTTTTATAATCGCTTGAGAATTGAAACTTGCTACAGCAATGATTTTTTTCCTCAAAATGATTTTTAACAAAGTGCAGTGCATCGTTACGATTATTGCAGCAACAAAACGCTCTTTTAATTGTTGTTAACAAATAAGACATTTTGTGTTGAAACATTGTCATAAAATGCTTTGTTGTGGAACAATGCGATAAGACATTTTATTACGAGCAGTAATTATTAAGTACTAGGGGTTCCACTCCCTTGAAGACTAGAAACTAATACGAGTCCTGTTGTAAAAAAGAAAAAAAAAAATTATATTAATTTGAATTTTTGGCATCTTGAATTCAAATTATGTTTTTCGCAATCATGAGCGTGTGTGTATGAATGCGCGTGTGTGTTTGTGTAGACGCATGTGTGTGTGTTGTGTAGGTGCATATGTGTGGGTGCGTGTGTGTGTATGTATGTATGCATGCATGTGTGTGCGTGTTGTGTATGCAGTGCTGTGTGTGTGTGTAGGCGTTCGTGTGTGTATGTAGGCATGTGTGTTTATGTCTGTGTGCATGAGTATGTGTGTGTGTTTAGGAGTGTGTGTCTGTGCACAGGTTGGAGTGTGTGTTTGCGTGTGTGTGTAGGATATGGACGCAACCTGGAGACGGTTTTCGCAAGAGGAGTAGCCTTGTGAGGCCAGTCGACACAACGGTGGTGCTGGCAGAGGGTGCTGGCGGGAAAATAAAATGATAGATATTCAAAACAGTCGAATGAGAACATTAAGCAATCATGATTACTCAAAAAACACACACACATACACTTTAGTTTCGAAATAACAAATGAGTTGTTGAGGAGTCGTTACAGAGAAGATATTGTATATTGTGCTCTTGAAACGTAGCATGTTACAGATCCGTTTTTTTGAATATCGTATGGAATTTTACTGTACCGTGTAAAAGAGAATTATTTTTTCCACATATTTCAATGTAAAACACAAAACCGATAAAAAGGGGGAACTTCCTTCTTGCACCGAAGTCTTCAATTTAAATAGGCTGCAAGCGAAGCCATAGTGTTCCTTGTGGCATTCTGCCATGCTAAGCACGAAAGCTGTACCTGCACTTTTAATCAAAATTGAGATTTTGTCACGAGGTGGCTCCTTGTAACACATTTCGACCATATACAACGTTTTATGGCCGACTCCGACTAATTTACCTCAAAATAAGTCCGACTCCGCAGCCCTGTGTAATACGACAGTAATATATCACTTTTTTTTTAACTTAAATTATTTATTTTTCATTTAGACATTAAATAGCTAAATCACGAATGAAGAGGTGGGTAAGGAGGGGGGAATCGTTTGAAACTGTTTAACTATTTTGAAATTTCCGTCAATTTTTAAACCTTATTTTTCCAGAAGCCGTTTTATACACATGAATAAACCCATATTTATTTTTCCTATTTCTTTTCTTTTCTTTCTTTCTTTTTTTCTTTTTTTGAGCAATCACGATTGCTTATTATTCTCACTTGACTGTTTTGGTGAGCTATTATTTTATTTTCCCGCCAGCTCGCACTGCAGCATCACCGTCGACCGGCTCCTCACGATGCTGCACCTCTAGCGAAAATAGTCTCCAGGTTGCGTCAATATCCTACACTTACACGCGTACATACACGCACCTACACACATATACATATATACACCTACACACATACATACCCCTAAACACATACACAAACACATACACACACAAACACACATCTACACACTCACATACACACAACTACCCACACACTCATGTCTGCACATAGACAAAAACACATATGCCTACACACACATACACATAGCCCCCCCCCCCCACACACACATACGTGTCCTTACACACATACACATACACACACAAACACACACACCTACACACTCACATACACACAACTACCCAGACACTCATGCCTGCACACAGACACAAACACACATGCCTACACACATACACATACCCCCTACACACAAACACACATACCCCTACACACAAACACACATACCCCCCACACACAAACACACACGCCTACATATACATACACACTCGTGATTGCGAAAAACATAATTTGAATTCAAGATGACAAAATTCATTTTTTTTTTTTGTGATCCTTATCCTTGCTAACCTCACTGCAAACTCAGCTCGTAATGGTTGTTTTGAATTTACAAATTCAAAAACGAAATTTGAGGAATCATTCAATATTGAATCGCAAAGGTTGTCTTCCCCGTTAAACTGTAAAATTAATTAATGCTTTCCATTTCAATTTTTTTTTATGCAACCCCCGTCGAACACTCCCCCCCCCTCTTTATATTAAGAAAACTAAATTTACATCTCATTATTCGTTATCAGGTAATAAACCGGGAACTTGAGGAACATTGTGAATGTTGACT
Organism: Uloborus diversus; assembly: GCF_026930045.1. Classification (NCBI taxonomy): domain Eukaryota; kingdom Metazoa; phylum Arthropoda; class Arachnida; order Araneae; family Uloboridae; genus Uloborus; species Uloborus diversus. The sequence continues at coordinate 6,095,645 of NC_072732.1, forward strand.
CAATCATTTTCTCCCCCCACTGATGTTAGGCATATGTGATTAGTTAATGTTTTCTTGATCTATCATTTATTCTTGTAATTTCTCAAACCATTTCTTCTGTTTTCTCACCAACGGCAGTTGTTTAAGCAAAATTGAAAGTAAGCTGAAAATATATAATCAGTGGTGAAGCAACTTTTTTGCGTCAACAAAATAATAATAATTATAAATTTGTGAATGATGTTCAAAAATACGTAAACGAGTCGGTATAAGCAATCTTTAATTATCATAAATGTCTACTGAATAACAATACAGTGTACCTAATGGTGATTAATCGTTTTAGAAGACAAATCAAGCCATGGTGGACTGTAGTAACTGAAGAGACGAAGGCTCGATGACAGCCAGACTGAGTTGATGGTGACTGGCGCACGTTAAATCTGTCGCAGTCACCAAGTCCTCCAAGTTCACATTTCAAATCAATACCTTAGAGCACTGGGTTAAGGGTTACTCGGCTCTTGTGTGGATCAAGAGAAAGAGCTCTCTTCAGGGTCTGTACTGGAGACTCTATAGAGTAGTTAGGAAGCTAGTGTAGTGGAAAAGACGAAGTAAACAAATTCATTGAAAGATTTCAATGAAAATAAAATTGTTATTTAATGCAACTGTTTTTTTTTTTTTTTTTGAGCAATTACGTATTGCTTATTAAACTCACTTGACCGAGGTTGATGTTGCTCCGATTTTTCAGGTTACCATGACGATGATGATAAATCTAGCTTGTTGTTTTAACATTTATTAAATGGACAAATTTTCGTCACTATGGTTACAAACTTTTGCAGTCGGTCTAGACTTAATTTAAGCAGATTTAACCACAGAAGAACAATAAGAGACATAGTCTATGGATTTAACTTTTTAAAAGAGAGGAGTGTAAAATTACGGCTTCGGTGAATGGGACCACACTTGGGCGGAGGCAGGCATCTATGCCCTCCTACACTCAGTGGCGGATCCAGACGACCCTGTTGGGAGGGACGATCGAGTAATACATATTGGGGGGGGGGGGCGACTAATGAAAATAATGTTTTCAAAAATTTTAAGAACTAAACATGATGTTTATCCTTTTTTCGAATAATGTGTATCATTCAAAGAGTTTGAATGAAAGTTTCAAGTGTTTCGCTTTGGTGGTTAATAAGAGAAAAGGAGGCTTGGAAGTCTCTTTCGCTCCGGAATGCAATTATAAGCCATCTTATATGACGTAGGGGGAAAGAACAGAAATCGGAATTTTTTTACATCGGAAATTGTTCGAAATTGGAGCTTTAAAATGCGATGGTTGGCCATCTTTGGTAGCGTTAAGGGAAAGTTTGGGTTCAGGAGCTATTCCTTAACTTTTCGATATTAAAGCTTCAAAAACGCAATGTTAGTAGATCTTCATTGATGTTAGGGGAATGACTCAGGATCATCAAAGACTCTCCCCCGGAATTTTTTCGGAATTGAAGTTCTAAAAACGAAATTAAAGGCTCTCTAACGACATTTTAGATAAAAAAAATGTCGATTCCGGCGATTTTTTTCAAAATTGAAGCTTTAAAAATTCAAAACTATTGACGATTTAAAACTTTGGGAAGAAGAGGGGGGCGATCGTCCCAATCGCCCCTCCCCCTTGTGGATCCGCTACTTCCTGCACTTCACACGTCTACACGCACAGACGTCTACACACAGATACGCCTGCACACCCACACACACGAATACTCACACAACACCCAACAAGTAGGGTCCTATCGACAATTGTGATTGCGAAAAACATGATTTGAATTCAAAATTCAAATTTAATTTTACGAAATTTTTCTGCGTATTTGTCATCTATTGTACGTTAGTTTAAATAGTATTATTCAAGCTTGCTCATTCATTTTTAATCTGCTCCTGAATATAGCATGAAATCTCAGCTGAAACTGTCTTTGTCCATGCGCAGGTGGGTCTCGTGGGCCGAACGGGAGCTGGGAAGAGTTCTCTGGCTTTGGCACTCTTCAGGATAGTGGAGCCAGACGGAGGAACCCTCCTTATTGACGGTGTTGACGTTGCCATGCTCGGACTTCACGATCTGAGGGCGAAGATTACTGTCATACCACAGGGGAGATCACCCTGAAAGTAGAAAAACACCTCAAGAGCATAGTGTAGTATTAATTAAATACCCAACCAAAAGCCAGTTCCATGGGTAAAGAAGTCGCTGCCTCCTAATTAGAAAAGCCAAAGATCTGGTAACGTGACGTCACGGTAGTAGGCGATCTGATCGCGAAGAGCGATTGTGTTTTTCGTAAGAATTTAGTGCTCATTTTCATATACTTACATAATGTTAACTTTTATAAATACTTTATTAACAACCTTTGTTATGAACTTATTAACGATAGTTCAAATTTAGATTAGATTTTATAGCCTTGAACAGCATTAGGAAAAAAAATCACAATTCAGATCTTTTGCTTATTGAAACAATATTCACTATTGACATTTCTACAAATGTTCTCTGAAATTAGTTTTTGAAATCCTAATTAATGCTTTATTGGAGTTTTTAATTTTATGTGCATAGTAAGACAGATGATATATTTAAAATGAGTTATAATGAGTAGTGATTCTAAATAACTATTAATGTGGAGAGTATTCAAAAAAGGGTCCAATTAAGCGTTCATATTGTAACGGATTCGGTGCGACTTCCACTTTCTTGAAATGAAGACACAGTTCTTGATAAAAACACAGGAGCTTTATTTACACTATGTACAGGAGAAATCGTTAACAACTGCTAAATTAATCATCAGCAGTTAAGCAAATATCACTCAACACCGTAAACTTAACGGCTACACACGTATTTACTTCCAAATACGAAAACAACACAGCAAAATGCCTCGCTATAAACAGAGCAAATACGCTCTCAGTTCGAAATCTCAATCGAAACTCTACTTTTTATCACGCAGGACGCCTTTATAAACATCGAAGAAGTTTCCACAACATTCTTTCTGCTTCCCGAAATGCGTAGACCGTTATCAAATTTTATCAATGAAAAGAAAAGGAAATAGGGGATCGTATACTTCAACGGAATGAAAAGGGGTTGTACATTCATTACGGGAAACTATTTACAAGTTACGTTACTACAATAATTACTATTTACAGAATTTGTAACATTGCCCCCTTCCCAAGGACTGCACGTCCCGGGCAGTACAATCCCCTGAAAGGGTGCAAACACAAGTCTATCACAAGTTCACAAATAAGCACATTAAATAATAACCAATAATGCATAGGAGACACAATAATAACAAGAAATATTACTAAACATTAAAAGCAAAAAAATCATCTACAACTTTTATGTTATCAACCATGGTTGTTTACGTAATACTCATGAACTATGGCCATAGCATGGGGCTAACCGATCATAATGTACAACCCTATGTTTTGCATTAGGTGATTTTTGGATCCTCACTACGACGTCATTTAGTCGGTTAAGGACTTTGTAGGGTTCCCAATGCGACTGCAATTTGGGTGACAGACCTTTCCGTCGGATGGGATTCCATAACCAAACCTTGTCGCCTTCGTTGAATTCATGTCCAGTAGACCTTGTGTCGTATCGGGTCTTCATCTTCTCCGCCGCGATATTGATTCGCTCTCGTGCGAAGTTATGAACGTCTTCCAATCGGGCCTGGAGATCCTGGATGTACTTTTCAGGCGATGCAGGCGCATCCGGAGGACGACCGAAGACGAGATCACAAGGTAGCCGAAGCTCTCGTCCGAAGAGCATCTGAGATGGGGCATATCCGGTAGTCTCGTGGACAGCACTGCGGTAGGCCAGCAGGAACAAAGGTAGCTTCTTGTCCCAATCCTGTTGATTTCTGGAGACCATAAGCGAGAGATTATTCAGGATTGTGCGGTTAAATCTCTCCACCATGCCGTCCGATTGTGGGTGTAGTGGTGTTGTCCTAGTTTTCTCAATTCCGAGAATTTGACATAGGCCCTTAAACACAGCAGAGATGAAATTCCTCCCTTGATCGGAATGAATCTGCAAAGGTGTTCCGTATCTCGAGATCCAATGTTGGACTAGAGTCTCTGCTACGGTGGTAGCCTCTTGATCTGGAATGGGATATGCTTCCAGCCATTTGGTGAAGTAGTCGATGGAAACAAGAATGTATTTGTTCCCATCAGCAGTTCTTGGTAGAGGACCCAGGATGTCGATCCCAATTCGTTCGAAAGGAGCTCCAACGTTGTACAGATGTAGCTTCCCTCTGCTTATCTTCTTCGGTCCTTTACGAGCAGCACAGGCGTCACAAGAATGGCACCACTTCTCCACGTCATCCTTCGCCTTGCTCCAGAAGAAGCGCTCCCGAACTTTATTGAGGGTTTTCAAGACACCAAAATGTCCTCCAGTCGCACTACTATGTATTTCTTTCAGAACATCTGAAATCCTTGATCGGGGAAGTAGTAACTGCCACCTAGATGTTTTGCCGTCATCAGATTCCCATTTTCGGTACAGTACGCCGTTCCGTAAATGGAGTGAGTTCCATAAAGCCCAGTATATTATTGTTGCTGGACTGAAGATGGAAACGTCCTGCCAGTTAGGGCGTCGACTGTCACTTTCCATGAACTCCACAATTGGTTTTATGTCGGGGTCTTCAAGTTGATCTTTTCGAACTTGATTATCACTCCATGGATCAGGTTCTGATGATGTTGGAGTCATTGTCACCTGATAGGCAGTAGGGCTAGTCGTTCCATACTGTTTCTCGATTCGGGAACAATAATTGCAGTTCTCAGGACAGGGTCTCCTTGATTAAGCGTCTGCATTACCGTGAGACAACCCTTTTCGGTGCTTGATCTCCATGTCATATTCCTGGAGCCGCTGTATCCACCTGGCTATCTGGCCTTCTGGATTCTTGAAGTTCAAAAGCCAAGTTAACGAGGCATGATCTGTCCGAAGCAGAAATTTTCGGCCGTAGAGGTAATGACGGAAGTGTTCTACAGCTTTCACTATGGCCAGTAACTCCTTTCTGGTGACGCAGTAATTTAGCTCCGACTTTGATAAGCATTTGCTCCAGTAAGCGATGACATGTTCATTTCCGTCAATTTCTTGGGATAAAACAGCTCCGATGCCCTCGTTGCTCGCATCAGTGTCCAGGATGAAGGATTTTTCAGGCTGAGGATATGCGAGGATAGGCGTTGATGTTAAAGCCTCCTTCAGTCGTAGAAATGCATCTTCGCATTCCTTGGACCATTCAAACTTTTGCTTGCTCTCCGTCAGCTTATGCAAAGGTCGTGCAATGTTGGAAAAACCCTTTACAAACTTCCTGTAGTACGTACAGAGCCCCAGGAAACTTCGCAGCTGATGGATGTTTTCGGGACGACTCCAACTCTTGACCGCGGATACCTTTTCCGGATCGGTTTGTACACCCTCAGAAGAGATGATGTGACAAAGGTAGTTCACTTCCCGGCGGAACAAATTACATTTGGACGGGCTTAACTTCAGATTGGCTTCCTTAAGCTTTTGCAGCACCTTCCTAAGATTTGCCACATGTTCTTCGAAACTGCGTCCCACGATGATGATAAGGTCTAAGTAGACCAGACAGGATTCGTAGGAAAGTCCTCTTAACACTGTCTCCATAAGACGCTCGAACGTAGCTGGTGCATTGCAGAGGCCGAAGGGCATCACTTTAAACTGCCATAAGCCCTGTCCAGTTGTAAACGCTGTCTTCTCTCGGTCATCAGGGTGTATCTCAACCTGCCAGTAGCCGCTCTTCAAGTCCAGGGTCGAAAACCACTTGTGTCCGGAAAGAGTGTCCAAGGTGTCGTCTATCCGTGGAAGAGGGTAACTGTCTTTCTTGGTGATTTCATTCAACCGCCGGTAATCGACATAAAATCTGGTGGAGCCATCTTTCTTTCGGACCAAGACGATGGGAGAGGCCCAAGGACTGGACGAGTGTTCGATGATATCATTCTCCTGCATCTCTTTCAGGAGAGTCTCAACCTCTTCCTTCTTGGCGAACGGTAGTCGTCTTGGATGCTGTTTAATAGGGGGGTGTTCTCTAGTGTAGATCCTATGCTGCGTTAAATTCGTCCGGCCCACATCCTCCAATGTAGATGAAAACAGATGCCATCCACCAATTGTTCCGCAGCAGTTCTTTGATCTTTCGATAAAGGTGCACTCCCAATTAACTTCGATGTCAAGGACTCAGAAGACACAGTCTCGGGGGAATTGATTCTTCTAATGATGCAGTTTACGGGAGTACAAGTTGCCAACACTTCACCTTTTCGGATATTCCTTGGCCTTTCACTCACGTTGGCGACTCTCACAGGAATTACATCCTTAGAAAGGTCCACAAGCGTAGATGCTACCAGCACTCCTTTTAGGTTATTGTTTAGGTTAGGGTATTCAATGAGGCCGAATCTAAAGCTGTTGTTTTCTTCAATGGAGCCAGGTATCACTGATTCTGACCTTGAGGGAATCGATAAATCTGTTTGGGCTATTATTTGATGAGCGGATTTTACATCATTTTCAACGTTGAAGATGGCTATGTCTTCTCTCATCGAGTGCAGTTCATTAGTCTTGAAGTCAAGGGTGAAGTCGTATTTCTTTAAAAAGTCCAATCCGAGAATGAAGGGGTCCGTGATATCAGCAACGAATGCCGTATGATGGTAGGTGGCATCCCCAAACACTATTTCCAAGTCCACTTTACCCTCAATCTCAATTTTGTCACCTGTCACAGTCTGGAGACTTACGCGTGGCGATGTCCACAACAGTTTCAATCCAAATTCACGAGCCACATCTGTCCTAACGATTGTCACATTGGCTCCAGTGTCGACAATCAGTCTGCAGGGGTTCCCATTTACATGTGCGTGAATGAAAAGTCCATTACTGCCGCTACTAGAAGAGGAAATCTGCAGAGCTCTGGTGGTGGTAATTTCCTTCCCTCGCGTAGCTTGGCGAGCCGGACAACTCCTTCGCAGGTGCCCTTCACTACCGCATTTCCAGCACTTCTGCTCTTGTTTCTTTTGGGCTGTTATGCTGTTCAGATGTCTTGCCAAGTCACCGAGTTGTCTCTCAAGTTCAGCGAGATGGGACGACCTGGAATCAGACTCATCAGCTTCCAGAGTTCGGATGGGATGGCGTTTCACACGGGTTGCTTGCTGGGCAGCCTCCAACTTCATCGCATACACAACCGCAGAACTCAGGTCTTTGACATCCGCCATCCGTAGAGCTTTCTGGATTTCCGGATCTCGAACCCCGTCGATGTAGTAGTTGAGTGCCAGGTTGTCTCGAACATCCGCAGGACAGTCGCAAAAAGCAAGATGAGACAGTCTCTCGACGTCCGCCGCTAGCTCTTGCAGGGTTTCCCCGGTTTTCTGGAAACGGGACTTCAACTGGAGTCGGCTGAAATCTTTCTGGCACTTTTCATCGAAGCGAAGCTCCAACGCAGATGTGAGGGTAGCGAAATCCAGGCGCTGGCTGTCCGGAAGGGTCTGAAGAATGTCCGCTGCGTCACCTCTCAGGGATGCTGCAAGATGGCAGGCCTTGGTAGCAGAGTCCCATCCGTTCGCTTCCGCCACTATCATGAATTGGGTCTTGTACACCTGCCACGAACTTTTCCCATCAAATGTGGCCAGTTTAATGGACGGTCGAGCAACAGATGTGGGAGCGCAAAACTGTATAGAGCTGCTTTCCGCGGTCGCCAATCTCCGTTCCATGTCTTTAATTATTTCTTCCTTAAATGAAGTAAATTTCTTGTCTTCTTCTTCCAACTTATTTTCCACATTGGCGATACGCTCTTCAACAGTATCAAATTTTTCTTCCAGAGCATCAACTTTATCTCCCATGGCGGTTAGTTGATTCTCCATCATGGTTTTCATCGACGTTAGGTCACTTTTTATTTCATCTTGACTCGTAGTAATTTTAGCAGTTAAATCACTATTTAAATGTTCTTGGTTAGTCGCCAATTCATTTTTTAATTGTTCTTGGTTAGTCGCTAATTCATTTTTCAATTGTTCTTGATTAGCCGCCATATCACCCTTCACAGAGTTGATTGCGTCAAGAAGTTGTTTTAATTGTTCATCCATTGCGCGAGTAATCACCATAAAAATAAAGTCCTAATTCAAAAAAAGTCTTTATGAAAAAATGTCCTAAGTCACACTTACTCCAATAAAGTCCAGAAGAAGCCCCACGTTGGGCGCCAATTGTAACGGATCCGGCGCGACTTCCACTTTCTTGAAATGAAGACACAGTTCTTGATAAAAACACAGGAGCTTTATTTACACTATGTACAGGAGAAATCGTTAACAACTGCTAAAATAATCATCAGCAATTAAGCAAATATCACTCAACACCGTAAACTCAACGGTTACACACGTATTTACTTCCAAATACGAAAACAACACAGCGAAATGCTTCGCTATAAACAGAGCTAATACACACTCTCAGTACAAATTCTCAATCGAAACTCCCCCCCTTTATCACGCAGGACGCTTTTATAAACATCGAAGAATTTTCCACAACATTCTTACCTCTTCTCGAAATGCGTAGACCGTTATCAAATTTTATCAATGAAAAGAAAAGAAAATAGGGGGTCGTATACTTTAGCCGAATGAAAAGGGGTTGTATTTTCATTACGGGAAACTATTTACAGGTTACGTTACTACAATAATTACTATTTACAGGATTTGTAACAGTATGTTTTGCTTTAATGAAAAAGAAATCTTTTGAGCATTGATTTGCCTATTTAGGATCTAATGTACTTATAAATTAGATATTCCTTTCTGATGTTATTTTCTGATAATTAAAAATGCTCGATGATGCTCGTGTTAAGTATATGCTTGTGTCCTTTTATTTAATGGCTACAAACATTTATCATCAATATACTCATTTATTTAATAAGTAAAAAGTACGGTACATGTGAAACAAAACATACTTAATCTACTGCAAGGAGAAAAATACCCAATAATTACGAGAATTTGAATACATGGAAGAGTTTACGTACCGTATGTCAACCTTTCATTCGGGTGCCCAAACACAATACTGCAAATCAGTCACTGATACAGTTATTTTACCAACAAATTTGGAACGTTTTTAGGAAGTCTTTCTTTGCTCTCAAAGAAGGCATTGATTCTCGATAACGCAACTGCGTTCGTATGAATCCACCTCACTTGTCCCAACCACATACTAATTCTGCAGCCTCGGTCACTAATTTAACTGCTCTTTCGCAACTTTGAGTGTGTGTACTGAGTATGGAGGAAGTTCCAGTGAGAGAACATTCAATGCTTTAAGCTGTTTCAATGATAAATTTACTGTGAAAAATTAGGATCTCTGCGTCCCGACCGATCAGTTCAGGAAGATTGCAAGCACCAAGATTTATCGATTACGGAACTCTAAATGACCGTACCGATGTACACTCTTGCTCATTTCCAACCTTAATTATTATTAATTTGTCAACTGCAAAACCTCTTTCGTTTGTGTCATGAGAGCAGAGAAGAGCAATGAGCAGATTCTCTGGATAAGCCCACCAGGATCCATTTTTTATGTAGAATTCAGAAACTTCCTTAATTCTCTCATCTTACTTCTGCCAAAATCTAAATAACTTTATTAGATGTGAGGGTTCATACTTGATTTCGTGTTTGACCCTAATCGCGTAAAACATTGGGAAGTAAATTTGAGCTACCAATGTTGCAAGTAGCTGCATTTAGTCGAAAAACTTCTCGATCGCAGACTTTTTAGATCCTTCTGCTGGCTTCGCATTAATGAGATGCCATTACGTCATATAGTCGCAAAGCTTGACGGACCAAGTTCTTCAGAATTGGGCTGGAGTGGTACTATTGGTAAACTATTTTCTGAGTTTGAAGTTCTTGAGAAAAAAAAACTAAGTTTGAGCCAACTTCATTTTTAGAGCCCCTTGTTAAAATCAAAGAAAATGTTGTTAGCCAAATGAGCACTAACAGCCAAGTAGCATGGCATCTTCATGCAATTGAAAAAGGCGAGCTGGAACCAGAAGTATCAGTTCTTAAATTTGGCCACAGTAGATAGCTCACATTTGCCATGAGTTGCTTGCTGCTCTATATGAGTAAACATAATCTTGGAAATAATGAAACGGAAATCTTGAAGCTACTTGCAACATGGATAGCTCAAGTTTACGAATCTGCTCATTGCTCTTCTCTGCTCTCATGACACAAACGAACTTTTGCAGTGGCCACATTAATGTTAATTAGGGTAGGAAATGAGCAAGGATGTACATCGGTGCAGTCTTTTAGAGTTCCACAGTCGATAAATCTTGGTGCTTGCAATCTTACTGAACTGATCGATTGGGACGCAGAGATCCTCACTGAATCAACTTTCACAGCAAATTTATCATTGAAACAGCTTAAAGCATTGAATGTTCTCTCACTGGAATTTTCTCCATATTCAATAAACACACTGTAAGATGCGAAAGAGCAGTGAAATTAGTGACCGAGGCTGCAGAATCAGTATATGTGGTTGGGCCAAGAGAGATGGATTCATACGAACGCAGTTGCGTAATCGAGAATCAATACCTTCTTTGAGAACAAAGAAAGACTTTGTAAAAACATTCCAAATTTGATGGTAAAATAACTTTATCAGTGGCAGTATTATGTTTGGGCACCAGAGTGAAAGTTTGACATACGGTACGTAAACTTTTCCATGTATTCAAATTTTCGTAATTATTGGGTATTTCACTTCTTGCAGTAGATTAAGTATGTTTTGTTTCACATGTACCATACTTTTTACTTATTAAATAAATGAGTTTATTGATGATAAATGTCTGTAGCCATTAAATAAAAGGACACAAGCATATACTTAACACGAGCATCATCGAGCATTTTTAATTATCAGAAAATAACACCAGAAAGGAATATCTCATGTGTAAGTACATTAGATCCTAAATGGGCAAATCAACGCTCAAAAGATTTTTTTTCATTAATACAGAACACTCTACGTACATAGTGCACATTTATTGGGAAATAAATATTGCGGGATTTTTTTCAGACAAAATGCTGAAATATTCAAAAAAAAAAAAATTGAAAAAATCGAATTTGGGTTTTCACAGATAGACGGCTCATTTGCGAACTAAGAACTTTAAAGGAAAGTAGTTAATCATAAAGACCTGTCTAAAGAGTGCTAAAAGGAAGCATTTGAATGATATCAGAACAAGAATTTAAACATTTTATTTTCATAAAAATTTTTGGAAATTGACCATTTTTTACCTTTTTTTTTCAAACTTTGCAGCTTGCTTCCCGGTAGCTTAAACCTTAAAATTTTTCAAAAATAATATTATAAATGAATTTCTAGGGGTCAAATACAGTGCATCCTAATTGTGCAAGTCAATATTTAAAAAAAAATAAATAAATAAATAAAATAAAATGACATACCCTACTGCACACATAAAGTAAAAATAAACACAACCGCAATAAAATAATCCTACTCGATAAAACTAAAGGTTACTTACACAAACAGTAACAAAAGAAAGAATTCAAAACACAAAAATAATCTCATGCATGGCGAAATTTTGGAGCAGACTTTAATTTTACTCTCAAATTGTAACACGTGGACAAAAAAAAAAAAAAAAACACTCACAGTGAAGCAATTGAATGCACAGTTATGAGAAAAAAACATGGAAGACTGTAAAAAAGTCAAGATTATATATACATATAAAACATATGTCCAATGAAACAGAATAAAGAATACACACACACACGAAAATGAACATAGTTACATATCCCCACTTACAGTAATAATAAGGAACATACAAGTAGTGATAAAAAGAAAGGAATGAAGGGAAGGAATTATGACTCCATTTAGGCACAGTAAAAAACTCATTGACAGGATAAATGAATCACTCTCACGGTACAATAATCCATTAGGTAAAAACTAAGGAAGAAACACAGAAACAGTAACAAAACAGAATAATTAAGGACTCGAAAATAATCCCGCGAACGGTAAAATTTTAGAGACTCAACAGCAAAAAACGAAGATCATGCAGACAGGCAGAAAAAACAATTACTTGCATTATAGTTTCCCTTCACAAATACATAAAATTTAAGAACACTCACAGTAAGACAACCCTACATAGATCAGTAAGCAAACATACAGTCCGTAAAAAAGCAAAAGAAAAGGAAAAATATTAATCAAAATTTATAAAGATCACACAGACACAAAAAATGAACACATTTACAGTAAAATAATCCTACATAATGAAAAATCTCACCAAGAAACAGTACGAAAACGAAAAAAAATATATATATAATACAATCAAATATTATAAAGCACACAGAAACACGAAAAGTATACATCTGCAGTAAAATAATCGCACACGCAGCAATAAGGTGCAACGTATAAGTAGATAAAAAAAATACAGGTAATAAATTATACTACGAACATACAGTAAAATCAAGAACACACAGTTAGTACAAATAAACGCAATCACAGTTAAAAAAAAAACACTCGGGGGGGGGGGGGGAATTAAAGATCACAAAAAGGAACACCACTATTACGAGAATTAAGAAAAAAAAAAACTAAAATAATCCCACACTTGATGCATTTTAACAGCACACTATGTGTTTTATTTCGCACGCATAACGGTAAAAACAGAAGATGCGCTCACACACAGAAAAAGTCCACTCGCTGGAGTAAGATAATCCTACACACATTAATGAACAACACATGAATGAAAAAAAAACATACAGGCAGTAAAAAAAGTTTAAAAAGAGAAGTAAACTCTCCAATCAAACAGCGTAGCACACAGGAGAAATACACGTTTACAGTAAGGTAATTCCACACAGTAATATGATGTGAGGTTCAAGTAGTGAAAACAGACAGTATAAAGAGGGCAAAATTAGAGAGTTTCAACAGCCAGTAACAAAGAAAGGAAGTATTGTATGCGCGAAAAAATTTTCACTCTAAAATCAACCTTAATTTCCATTTTGCTCATCCCCGAATGAATGTTAAGTTTTTTTTTTTTTTTCGACTCGACCGCACGTAGATAAGTGCCTAAGAACGTATAGTCACGCGAAATATCCATTTTGCCGATTTCCGAGTTAGTTACAACGAGTTTTCTCGTGACGTCTGTATGTACGTATGTATATCTGCATGTGCGTATGTATGTCGCATAACTCAAGAACGGTATGTCCTAGAAAGTTGAAATTCTGTACGTAGACTCCTAGTGGGTTCTAGTCGTGCACCTCTTCTTTTGGTTGCATTTGAGTATTTCTAAGGGGGACTTTTTCCCTTTTTGGGGGGACATCATTGTTCATTTCGATGTAAACTCAAGTGGTGTTATAATTTGGCGGACACTTGGCGATATATCGCCAGTCTTTTGGTCGCCAAGTTTTGGCGGTTTTTTTAAATCTGGTTTCAATTTGTCCACTGTTGGTGATATTTAGAGAGTAAACTATTGAATCACATTAAAATTTCTAATAATGGGAAAATGACATTAAATTGGGGAGTAAAAGGAAGTCATGTGAGGCAAACATCAGCTCATTTTCTAAACAAATACTGTTAAAAAAAAAAGGTGCTATAGTTTTAAGCCACAGAAAAATTCCATATGTGGCAGTGAGAAGCAAAGGGATGTAAGTGGACATTTTAAAGTTTTGAGTAAAACGCGTTTAAAGATAAGGTCCTAGGTAGACTTTCATTGAATTTTTTTTCCTAAATCATGCTCCACTGCAGCACCTACCAGGGCTACTAGTACCATTTCCTGCCACAAGACAGAGGAGAGTTTCACCAACCATGTGGACTGGTTGTCTCCAAATTTTTAATGACATCCTTTTGCTTCCCACTGCCTCGTATGTGGCAGGGACAAGCAAAGGGATGCAAGTGCCAAAAGGATGCAAGCAAAGGGATGCAAGTGGCAAAATAAAAAATTTGGAGATAACCAGTACAAATGGTAGGTGAACCTTTAGTTCATTCGGGCGATAATGGGGAATGGATCAATTTACCACCTTAGAGTTTAGAAATGTAGTGTAATTATGATTTTTTTACGTATCTCTTTAAGTGTCTCTGCTAGTTGACCTGCTTGTTGAATTTCTTGTTTTCACAAATGACGCCTGTCCAGCGTATGTTTATATCTTTATATTGAAACATATATCCATTGTTGTTTTTCATTATCTTTTAATCAGTAATTAATATTACTGATTGCGAATAGATTATGTATTTTTTGCGTTGCAAATAATTTTTTTATATTCTTCCAAAAGTGCAAAAGTGGTAACAATTATTTTTGTTGACTTTTGTACCCGGTGGCTTCAATCAAGAAGTCCCTTGAGCTTTATTTAACAACGTTAGGAAAGTTAAAATGTAATGACAAGTAAACAAAATAAAATTTCCAAGTAAAATTATGTTTATTAATCCAAAAAAGTAAAAAACTATATAAAGAAAATCTTTTCAAGCAAAACTTTTTGATCTAATCGGCGATTTTTTTAAAAACATTTTTTTGCACTGGATCATTTTTTTAAAAATCACATTAGAAGAAAGAGAAATGTTTGGTTTGACAATAAAGCAGCCATCACAGGGAAATTTAGGTCGGCACATTGCATCTTCTGTTGTAATGTCTTCGTCTTAGTTTGTAAAGGTCATATTCAGTAATTCTTGGTCAGGTAAGTCTAAGTCACTAGTCATAGTCATAGTCAGTTGTCTAAGTCAGAAGTCAAAATCAGAAGTCAAAGTCGGAAGTCACAGTAGGTAATCACAGTCGGTTGTCAAAGTCGGTTGTCAAAGTCGGTAATCACAGTCGGTTGTCAAAGTCGGTTGTCAAAGTCGGTTGTCAAAGTCAGTAGTCAAAATCAATAAATAGTTATAATCAGTTGTATAAATCATTAGCCATAGTCAATACAATTAATTCAAGGTCGAAGTTCTTGAATATCCGTCTTTTCTCGCATTTTAATCCAACTGTCCCACGCAGCGTCTCTTCCCCTGAATTTGCTTCTAATTCTACAAATAATGAAAAAGACTTTAGATAGACATACTTTGGGTTAATAAAATAAAGATACATAACAACAAATAGTTTAATAGTTCAGCGCACAGTTGTTGGCATCATTTTTAGTGAATCCATTCCGAAACCGGTTGACAGTTGGGCTAAATTTCAAGAAAAATTGTTACAGGGATTCTTCAGAAAAATGTGAAGTGACGGTGTTTGCTTACAATTTTGCTAGAGGCGCGTCCAACCTAGTGCAAAATGCCATTTTATTTCATAAACTTGACCAACACAAAATCTGTAAGGCTTGTCATTGGTGATTTGAATCATAAAATAATAATAATAAATGTGTCAAATGTGTGATAATAAATGTGTGAAAAAATCAGCGACGAGGCAAAAGTGGTGCATCAAGGCCCATAGATGGCAGAGGTGAGCGACGACTGCGGAGATGAGTTCAGGCGAATAGAAGTGCAACAGTTGAGCAGAACGAATGGGCAACCTACAATGTCTCCACTACGACGTCAAAGCGAACGTTGCTACTTATGAGCCTCCACTGCACTAGCTGCTGTTCTTTGGCGACAAAGGATGGAATTTGCACGCCAGTACAGCACCTGAACTTCCTCCGAGTGGAGACTGGTCGCTTTTTCCAATGAATCCTGTTTTATGCTCCATCAGACAGATGGATGTGTACATATACAGAGTGCAACGCGTTAAGTAAAAACCCTGAAGCAATTGCTGGAACAATTCAAGCTGGAGGAGGGAGATGATGGATCTTGATCCAAGGAATGTTTCGTGCAATACTCTGAGTGCATTCATCAATGCGAAAGGCATGATGGAACAACGCAAGTCTGCTTCAATCCTTGCGGATCCTGTTCACCCTTGCGCACGAATTGTTTTTTTAATGATATCATCTACAAAGAGGGCAGTGCGACGTGTTATAAAGACTGTCTGCGCTTGTGATTCGCAAAGCACGAGGATGACTTTACCCTTCTCCCTTAACCAGCAAATTCCGTAGGCTTTAACCCAATCAGACTTTGCTGAACTAAGACTATTCTGAGAAGACCTTATACTCAGAAAATATTAAGATAACCAGTTAGTATTTGCAGTCTATTTTTTTATTAGATTTATTGCGTAAATTTGAAAAATTCTACTGTTTATGCACCACAATTAATCAGATATGTAAACTTTGTGGGAGTATTGTGGCAAGAAAGAGCATTAACTTCAGATTTTAAATGACTAACCATTGCACCTTAAATTTTTAAGATTTGCCACTGTAATCTCCAGTGAGCTGTATGCTTTATATTTAGATATTTCTTTCATTGAATTTCATCAAGCTGTTTATCTGACCCTTTGTAATAAGCCTCAAATCTATTGAGTGGCAATATAGGAAGATGCACTACGTTAACCGTCAGCCTAGAAATGATCTGAATACTGAATATGTCAGAGGATTCGTTTTCAAATCTGATTGTAACAACTAACTACATCAAGTCTTTTATGTATTTATTTTTTGTAAAATAGGTTTAATTTCAAAAACACGTTTTAGCTTTACCCCTTAAACATGAATGAACAATGTCGGAGTCGTGAATATTTGATACACTGTATGGTGCGAAGCTCCAAAGCTAATGTTTGAATTTGTCTTCAAAATACTCAGTACTAAGTGAAAAACATAAGCAAAGGAAACCTCCGAGTCACATTTGTTTTCTACAGTAAAATGTTTGAAGTAGACACGATAATTTGCAAAAGCATCAATCAGTTTAGTTTTATTGTAGTCTCAAAATATTTCCGGATCTGTCTGCCAAAAAAATAATCTAACTTACCTTCAAACAGCTGAGGTACTGGATTTGATGAACTTTGTTTTAAGGTTATTTTTTCTGTCATTTGAGTCAAGTTTGTTCTTTAGTCCAGTGGTAAGTTGATTCATTCGGTCTACAAACTCAGTATTTATTTAAGTCTGACATTTTCATTTTGTCTTTTTTTTTTCTTCTTACAGCAAAAACAATTCAGATATAAACTTTTCTTAAAAAAGCGCAAGAATTTCTCTTTAAAGGAGTATTTATTTTTCTTTTGCTTTGAAGATTCAAATAATTTGCTGGAATGTACTGTAGGTAATGATTCGTCTGTACTTTTACTAATGTCGCTATTGTTTTTGATGTGCACATCTATATAATCGATGGTAAATTGGGTGTTAGCTGTGCCAATGGCTTGTTTGCATATTTTTGTTAGTTCTTGAAGGGTATCACACTCTCTTGTACAAGCTTTTCCATTTATATTTCTGGAACCTTTTTCATTGCAAGAGTGGGAGTCGGTGAAGTAGAATTTGCTATTGCTTTGTATTACTCCAAATGAAAAAGACCGGGCTATTAGAATTCCCGCTGTATGATGTTCGAAAAGAGAGTCGAGTGCTTTTTCTAGCGTCAATCCAATAATATTGTCATTTACTTCATCTCGTAAACTTCCATAATAAGGTGGATCTGGAGCATAATCAATCTCAAAGCTATTGTTGAAAATGTTGACATCTGTTTTAATGGTATCAAAATTTCGGACAAGAAGGAATCCTGTATTGCTGATGGCTTCAATGTTTGAGTTGTTGTTGGTGAGGTTTATGATATTTTGATACAATTTATTTCCCTCTGTTAATATTTCGTCTAGAGTTGCAGTTTCCCATTGGTGTGGAGGTTGAACTGAGCTTTTAATTATACTTGCGAGGGCCATGGCGCAGCATTGTCTTCCAGCTGTATTTGAGTTGAATATTTCCCTATTGCCTTGGTGAAATGATGCATGTAGAATTCTAGAGTCCTGTTCAATTGGGGTGAAGACATAAGTTATTTGTGGAATTTTATGATGATGGTAGTTTTCTTCAGATTGATATTTTTGGAGCGGTAACAATCCTATGACATCCAATTTCACGGCCTTGTTTATTTCAGACTTATAGTTGACGTCTATTTGGTTCAAAGGTTTAATACTAAAGAATATTCCATATATTACTGTAGTTTGAAGTTTCAAGTTTGGTATTTCAATTTTATTGATGCATAAAGACAAAAGCACAACTTCTAAGTAAAAACTATATAGTCCAAAATCTGCAGTGAGCTTTGTTTTTTGAGCCGAAAGTATGATGATGAAAATGAAGTAACTAGATGCTTGAAATATTGAGTTGTTTTTGCAATATTTTTCAATTTCAAATGTTCTTTCATCTTGATTTCTTTTATAATTTTCAGGTATTTTTATTTTTTGTTCGACTAGTCTAGAACAAAAATGCAGAGCAATAAAAATAACGTGAGCATATTAAAAAGTTTAAAGAATATTTATTTTAAATTTTTAAAAACTTCAATATATACGACAATATGAAATCTTCTTACCAGGGAATCACGTGATCAGTTTGCAGGAAGTCGAAATGGATAGAAATCGAAAAATCATCTTGAGACATACACTCTGCCACAAAAAATAAGTGCACCCAGTCGGAAACAAGTTACTTCACGACATTAACCATGTATGAGGTCCATAAGGAGATAAGCAAATAAGTACAAATTCAGAACGAAAGATCATTTTCTTAGGAAGTTATAAAATGACAAACGTTACAAAACCACGAGCAGCATCAATTCCTCTGGTGGTTATACAAAACAAAAAGCAATTTGGCATGGAATAAAGTCAGTCAATGACTCCTCCAGGGGGTAATGGCATAGGCTTTGCATATGTCTAGCAAGTATGATCCGAACGTGCTCTGTTCTGAGAGATCTGGTGATCTAGAGGGCCATGGGTCCACCGTATTTTCTTAAACACATTATCAGAAGAGTCGTGCAACGTGAACACAAGCAATGTTTTGTCGATAAATCTCACTTGAGCAACTAAATAGTACAACCTGCATTTCGTGGGACAAAACAAATCGTCCCCTGCATAGTCACAACTTGGGTTTGGCTTGTGTCGTCTACTGTTCATTAACAAATGCCGAATTAGACTACTGACCTAGCCGCTTCCACTCGCGTGTGAGTAGGTCAAGACCACCAATACTGAATCGGGATTTATCAATGAAAATGACATTCTTCCTGTCAGTTATAATCAAGCTTGCACAATCAAGCCTTTGAATAGCTTTCTGGCACGAGCTGTCATACTTTCAATCTTACTTATCTGCTCGTCTCGTATGTGCATAGTGCTCTTATAATTGTCTGACTGGCGACGAAATTTATATCAAAAGCATCTCTCTTACCAAACTACATTCCTGCCGGGTTTCTTGGGTGTACATCAATTTTTTCCTACACTGTAAAAAATACCCGTAATTTCAACTGGTTTTTCCCGTAGATTTGACGGTTTAAACCCGATCCGTTGACAAAACGGTTTTTCCCCGTTCTACGCTTCAGCTATGAACGGTTTAAAACCGTAAATTTGTCCTTGTATGGTAAAAGACCGTTATGTTGACGGGTATTCTCCGCAACTTTTACGGTTTTGCACAACCAACCCAGCTGCCGGTAAAAAACCGTAAATTTTACGGATTTTTTTTACGGTGTAGGTACATATTGTTTTTTTTCTGTTACAGCGTGTATTTTCGTCTGAAATTCTAATTGCATTAGTCTGCCCGTAGTCTAGAAATGAAGTTTTAAATTCTGCAGAAAATTTTTAAAGAAAAGCGCCAAATTTCAAGACTCCATAAGTAATTTTTCGCGATATTGCACCGCTTGTATCAATTAAAAAAATTATGTGAAATATATCTTCCATTCCATTACTTACTGAAACTTTAGTGCAAATAATTTACGCGTCCAGAAACATGTTTCACAATACTTTTTCAACTGCTACTTATTTAAATTTTGTTCATCATTGCACTATCGTGTTTTTTTTTCTTTTTTTTCTTTTTTTTTCTGATAAGTATGGTGATAGAAATTTTCATCGTAACATTTAAGGAACAAAAAAATGCACTCAGAGTGTACTCTATACTCATAGTTGTACTCTATAGGTATCATGAAAGAATGGATCTATGAGAACGACTCCTTAAAATGAGCAAGTGCAATTAATTTTTCGAGGAATATTTTTCATTTTAATCTAACTATATATAATTTAAAATACACCGCCAGCTCAGTTATTCCATCCGAGGACTGCAGTTTCGTGCGTTTTAGCACTCGTCAGCCCGGAATAGGAATCACATGAACTGGAGGCGAAAAACCTCTTAAGGGAGCCAAGAGAGCCAAACAAACTGGTAGCTAATGCTGAATTAGCAAACCAGATGAGCGACTGCAACAATGGTGTGGTTCAACTCATAGATTGATGGCAAGGCATGGTATTTACCATGCCTTGGTATTAAATACCATGCCTTGCCATCAGTCTTTGAGTTGAACCGCACCATTGTTGACTCGACGTTAAATCCCGGTTATCACAAATTTGCCATTTCAACTGCGCTTGCGCGCGGACATAGCTGATTTCAAAACTCTTGCTCAAACTAATTTAAAACATTTTAAATTTGTTAATAAATATGAGATAACAACAGATAAAAATTAGAAATTACAAATCTTTCTTTAATTTAGTTTTTACGCCTCGGCAAAGATTGAGTTTTGAGTCTTAATTATTAATGGGTTCGGAGTCTGATTTTTCTATCAAACAAAGGCCCTTTTCAGAGACAAATTTTTAACGTCAGAAGAGCGTACTCGAATTGCAGCATCATTTCTAATACGGAGCCGAACCCTCAACCTAAATACAAATGTAGAAAACTGAGCTGTTTACGCCTAACGTAAAATATCCGCAAAAGACGGATATCTGTACTCATATTCCAATCATTTTTGAAGTACATATCGTGTTTTACGTTTACGTTAAATAAATATTTCCAAACCAATAAATCTTGAAGTGTCATTTTTCTCTTTTCTTTATAAAGATTATCAGTTATTCATATCCGTAGTTTCATATAATGTATCCCGAAATCGCTGTGAAAATATTCTAATTGCATTCATTAATTTGTTGGGACTCTAGGCGCAGCCGAAATATAAACAAGCAACACGAAATCTCAAAACAGAAAGCCCAAAAAGCGAAGTCCGTGCGCAAGCGCAGTTGAAATGGCAAATTTGTGATAACCGGGATTTAACGTCTAGTCCATTGTTGCGGTCGCACATCTGGTTTGCTAATTCAGCATTAGATACCAGTTTGTTTGGCTCTCTTGGCTCCCTTAAGAGGTTTTTTGCCTTCAGCTCATGTGATTCTTATTCCGGGCTGACGAGTGCTAAAAAGCACGAAACTGCAGTCCTCGGATGGAATAACTGAGCTGGTGGTGTATTTTAAGTATTTCTGCCTTAGCCCTGGCTTTAGGGCGGTAACTTACTAAAAAATAACTATATATTAGTCTGACTTAAAGGATTGCTTGATTTAAAAATGTAACATTTACTATTTAATTTCACCCATGTTGATTTTGACAGTGTTCTACGAGACACTAAGACTTTTGTTTAGAAAACGATAGGTACAAATAAACCGTGGCATACTCATAACGGAAAAGTACTACCCTCGTCCGGACGTTTGTGCTTTCGTGGTTAATGAATGCTTACTATTCCTGTTCTACTGAAATTTGTGCTTACACCTTAATACAATAGTTTTCGCAAAATCATAAGTTCAAAAAAAGTATGTGGTAAAATACGTTGAGAATTTGGGTTTTTAAAGTATTTTTAAAACAGCTTATTAGTCGTTCAGTTATACTACGCAGAAAGGAAATGCTCTTTTTCTTTTTTCTATTTCTTAATCGAGTATTCGGCATCACTCGCTTTTCGGCTATTCCTCGTCATTTTGTTTGCCCCACTCAGTCAATGAGTTAAGTTTTATTTTTTTGCAGCCTATTTTCCGGGCTAAATAAGTTGTAGTTTTTAATTACTTATATTTAATAATTTTTACTTAACTTTTAAAATGTGTAAAACTTTTTTGAACGAACAAAGTCGTTCAAATGAATGAGTGCAATGTACGGGAAAAACAATGAATGGATTAATAAAAAGAAAATATTCCTCATGCCTAGTGAAATGTAAATTCGTAAGTGAAAATCACCTTTTTTACGACTATTGCGTAGTAAGGAAGGTTGCTGTAAAAAAACCTAGCACAGCCAGCCCCTACCATTCATTTGAATTTCGACATCTTTAATTTAACTATGTTTTTCGCAACCACGAACTGCGATAGGACCCTACCCGTTAGGTTTCTTGCTTCTACAAAAGGAATGGAAAATTAGAAGAAATTCGCACCCGTCGCATTATGACTTGTGATTTAGTGGGAAGAAAACTAGGGCTTCTTTGAATATTTTTAAAAAATTTATCTTCTTTGAGTTCTTTTTTTTTTTTTTTTTTTTTTTTATAGCAATCACGATTGCTTATTGTTCTCACTTGACTGTTTTGGCGTGCTATCATTTTATTTTCCCACCAGCACCCTCCGCACCATCACCGTCGACCGGCTCCTCACGATGTTGCTCCTCTAGCGAAAGCCATCTTCAGGTTGCATCCATGCATACACGCACGCGCATACATACACACTTCTACACACACATACACACACTCATGCCTGCGCACAGACACTACTACACACATATATGTACACACACTCATGCCTGCACGCAGACACAAACACATATGCCTACATACACACACGAACGCCTACACACACACACACGCTCACAGCACTGTATACACCACACGCATTCATACACACACACGCTCGTGATTGTGAAAAACATAATTTGAATTCAAGATGCCAAAAATTCAAATTAATATAATTTTTTTTTTTTTGCGAATAAAAGAGATGAGGAGTGAATAAAAGGCCTTTTTTTATACGTGTATTTCTGTTACTGATTGTACAATTCATGTCGAATACCCCAAATATGCGTATTTATGCAGTTGTTTCATTTCTACAGTATGTCGAAAATAAATATACATTTTTTTTACTGTATATTTATCTTACGTTCTTTTCTTAGAAAAAAAATTAGAAGAATGGGAGATTGAAGATTACTTGAACCACTTCTGGGCGGTTCGTTATTAAATGATGGCCCTGATGACAAAACTTCTGACAAAGAGTACCGCGATGCAAATGTTTTATTGCAGTCCCATAAAATGCCGCGGTGCCAGAGTGAAAATAGTACACAGGTATATCATTTTTCTATTTATTGTGCTTTGAGCTTTATGTGTACACTAGTGGTACCCGCACGGCTTTGCCCGTAATAGAAAAATTAAAAGGTCTTTTGGTTCGCCTGTATATTTACAAATAATGTATGGTGAATTTTCTCGCCAATTGGCTTGTACCCATGTTACTGTTCCACGTTATGATAATTTCGTAATTTAGTCGTCAATCTTATGATAATTTTGTTCTTAAAATACGAGTCAAAGCGTCTCAGGTCAAGGATAAAACATTTAACAGTCTGAAAATTAGAAAATATTTCGAATAAAATTTACTTTGCTTTGATAATGTTTTATGAACTAACCTTATATTAAGCAGTATTTTTTTGTGACTTCCTGTTTTAAAGAAATGAACATTATGATCAAAATTCAGAAATAAATGAATACAAGCAGATCGTTTTTCAGTAGTTCAAAGCAATATCACCAAGTGGAGAGATGGCAAACCTTTTTACCACTAATGGCTATACAGTAAAGTTTGGTAGTAATACAGGAAGCCGAAGCCGAAAAGGTCATAAACTAAGTGCAACTTTTATGTCATTAATATTATGGTTTTTGTATAGTTGCATTAATTTATTGCAATTAATGGAAATACAACTTTGAGGTGGTTGATTATACTGCCGTAGTCAGGTATACGGCAGTATCTGCAGAAATGAGTTTTGGAGATGAAAAAACGTGTTTCGGGTTCAATACTAACAATAGGGAAATGTTGGGATTTTTTTCGCGCATTTTTCTCGGCGGAAACCAAGTATGCAAGATCGTACAATAAAGCGATCGAGCAATAAATGACAAAAAATGCAAAAAACAAGAAAAATGGGAAATTTACACTTACTGCCCTTTATTTGCTCACGGCAGTATAATTTAACATAAGCAGTTACAGTTAGAGATACAAGTAGTTATAATAAGGTTTATTTATTTATTTGTTTTTTGAGCAATCACGATTACTTATTGTTCTCATTTGACTCTTTTTGGCGCTCCTATGATTTTATTTTCCCACCGCCACCCTTCGCACCAGCCGTCTCCAGGTTGCATCCATGTCCTACACACACGTGCACATACAAACACACACATACACAAACACATACACAAAAACATACACACACACATACACACAACTACCCACACAGTCATGCCTGCACACAGACACAAATGCCTACTCACACATACACATACCCCTCCTCCCGCATACACACATTCATATACACAACTACCCACACACTTATGCCAGCAAACACACATGCATACAGACATACACATAACCCCTACACACAAACACACACGCCTACCCTTCATACACACACTCGTGATTGCGAAAAACATAATTTGAATTCAAGATGTCAAAATTCAAATTAACTTTTATTTTATTTTATTTTATTTCATTTTATTTATTTAGTTATTTATTTATTTATTTATTTATTTTTTTTTTTTTGGCATCTACACAAAATCAATTTATTATTACAGCATTAATATTATATTTTTTATAATCTATTTTAAAACCACTTTAACTGAATATAATAAAGTAGATGTATTTGAAATATTTTTTTTTTTAATGTACACATGTAGCCATATCATCGGATTCTCTTTTTAAAGTGTATTTATTTTTGAACTGATAAATATGCTTCGAGAGAGAGAGAGAATTGCGTTAGATTGATGAGATTAAAAGCTTACCCATTTTCCTGTCTCCTTCTGTAGAAGAAAGAGCAGGCAGCAACAACGGATAAGAATCCTGTGTAAAATACAGTTGCTCTCATCTGAAAATAAGAAAATTCTACTTTAGATCAATAGTAAAAGAACAGTTACAAAACATGCAGCCTTAATGTAATGAGAAACGACATTTTCTACAACAGGAGAAACTTCCTTGATAGCTTGAAAATAAGGAATGAACTTACAACAAATTTGATTTAAGTAAAAATCCGACGTAAATAAAGCACAAATTATCAAAACAAATTGTAATAATCTTGTCAATGTCATATAATGTATTGAGACTCCTTGACATTTAATATGCATTTTATTTTAGTTGAATTTGGGAACCAGCTTTTCGTTACAACATTTATCTCATCTTAAGTCGTAAGCTTTATATATGATGGGTTTTCACATCATATTTAAGCGCAAAGTTAACTTGATCATTTTGCATTCAACAACAAAGTTATTATGTTTACGGAATACGATTATTATTATTTTCGTTATTATTATCTCTATGCATAAAATCAATTGTAATATTTAAAATAGTTCTTTCTCATTTGATCAACAACTCTTTTTTTTTTTTGTCTTAATCATGTTCAACCTGTTAACGGTATTTTAAATCGCCATAAATATAACCAAGTTTGAGGGAATCATTACTGTTATAAAATACTGCAATTTATTCTTTGAAATTTTAGGTTCAAAGATCTTTGTTGAGAGATAAAATGAGAAAAATAATATTTCCTTACTTTTGGAGAAAATCTTATCTGAAACTCAAAATAAAATTGAAATTTCAAAGCGCTTAGGTTGGAATTCAACGCTATGCGTATCTCATCCACCTAAAAGTGAAAAAATCCCATACAATTCCTTCTGTTGAAGAACTACTGTATTGTTGCAACAAAGAAATGATGTCCGGTCAGTTGGTGTTGCTACAATTATCCTTTTTTGATAACAATACGTTGAATATTTACTGTTGGAATATTGTTCTATAAAAGCTTATAAGAGCTACCATCTTTGAAAAAAAAAAAAAACTACATTCAATTGAGTGAAAAATTAAGCAGCAAAAGAAAAATAGAAAAAAAATTAAATTCATAAAGACACACGATAAAAATAAAACTTTGATCTTTTTTTTCTCTTTGCATTCTAAACTGTTACTTTACCCGCACGTTTTCCCTCACGTATATTCTCATCAAAATTGCATATTTTAATGAACAAAACAAATTACAAACAACGAGAAAATTAAACAATACTCGAAATCCGCTTCCTAATTGGGTCGTTTCCGAAATTTTAAAAATATATTTTTCTGAAAGAGCATGCTTCAAAACATAGGTTTTAACCATTTTTTAAATAATTTGACAAAGTTGATAGTATATTTGAAAAAAATCGACCCGTCGATTAAATTTCATATTTTGCGCTTCTGCGCATGACATCGCAAGTTATGAAATGCTATTCACTGATGACATCAGCGCAAAGAGCATTATTTTAGCATTAGATAAAGATACAGTCGATTGCTTATAACCAGGGTTGGCCAGATTATTGGACCCAATTGGGTTGGACCCAATGGGTTTTTTTGAAAAAAACCATTTAAAAAAACCCATTATTTAAATCACTTTTGGGTTTTTTAAAATTTTCTGAGAAGTTTTTTAAAACAATAATTAATTTAAATACTTTCACAATTTAAACTTCTTTTTTATTTGTTCTTCACCACAGACAATGGACATAAAAAAGGAATTTTGAACTTTAATAGTATTTCTTAACTCTTAACGGCATTAAAAAAATACTTCAAAGATTTTAAATAAATATATTTAACTTTTTCTTTAACTGGTCAATAAATAACTCAAATTTTCTGGACTAAGTCCTGTCACGTCTGATTTTCTCGATATTTGTAGATTGTACAGAAGAAACTACGCTAGCTCTAAGTCTTTCATGTGAATTATTTTCTGCAAACCAACATGTCACAAATCTCAAATAAACAACGTATATGTTTTAGAAATTAACAGGTTTTTCAAACGGTCGAACAGAAAACAGAATAGGATGTACAATACTTTCATTATCTTACAAAAAGTTTAATATTTCTTACTCTGTGCACAGAAATAGAAACAGTCAACATAAAGTTCAAAGAAATGTCTTGATTAAGCTGAATTCAGTAAAAAGGGATTTAAACTACTTTGACGTTCTACAGTAGTTTTGCATAACAAAATGAAATACAATAAAGTAAAATGCCAAAAAAAAAAAATGTAGTAATTAAAAACGAACAATAGATTTTATCACTCGAGAAGTAACTTTGCCCTAACTGTTGGTAATCATGGAAACTAAAAAATTTTAAACTTCACCATTCTTGGGTTTCGTTGTCTTTTTTACTTTTCTTCAGAAAACGCTGAAATTTCCAGCTTTTTTTACCCCAAGACAATTTTTGTGCTTTGTCCATATACTTACACTACAATATGCTACAAGCACCCCATTTTCCCTAAAAAAAAAAGATAAAAAAACTCACATTTCTTTTAAAAAACCCAGCTTTAGTTGGGGTTTTTTTTGGGGTTTTATTTAAAAAAACCTAAAAAACCCTGGGTCCATGGGGTTTTTTAAAAAAAACCCGGGTTTTTGCCAACCCTGCTTATAACGAGCGCAAAGAGACCGCGATATTTGCTCGTCGTAAAAATTCATCACAGTTGCTTTTCTACTTCTTTTTAACCCCCGACACACAAAGGAAGGGGGTTATAGGTTTGACGTGTCTGTGTATCTATGTATCTGTGTGTCTGTCTGTGGCACTCTAGCGCCTAAACGGATGGATCGATTTTGAAAAACTTTTTTTTGTTCGAAAAGAGAGTTAATCGAGAGTGTTCTTAGGTGGGTCGCGTCTTTGGATGACGTTAATTAACGAAGATATGAATTAAAAACTTCTAAAGGTTTTTCGTGATTTTTGCAGTGAAAATATATCTAAAAATTATTAAATTTAATACCAAAATAAAGAGATTTTTTGAGCAATTACGATTGCTTATTGTTCTCATTTGACTGTTTTTGACGTTCCTTTGATTTTTCCCACCGCCACTCTCCGCACCATCACCGTCGACGGGCTCCTCACGATGCTGCACCTCTAGCGAAAGCCGTCTCCAAGTTGCATCCATGTCCAACACACACGCGCATACATACACAACTACACACACGCACGCACACAAACACATGCACACACATACACCTACACACACAAACACATACACACACGCATACATACAGACACCCACACATACACACACAAAAACATACACACAACTACCCACACATTCATGCCTGCACACAGACACACACACATGCCTACACACACATACACAACACGTACACACAAACACACACGCCTACATACACACACTCGTGATTGCGAAAAACATAATTTGAGTTCAAGATGTCAAAATTCAAATTAATTTTTTTCCTGTGTATTGATTTTTAATAGTACAAGGTTTTTTAAAGGCTTTTCAATTTTCCCTCTTGATTAGCGACTCAGTCGGAGGGTTTTAAAACTTTTAATTTTAGTTACTTGTTAATCTCTGTAAAGTCTCAAAGAAGTTGGATAACTTACCTTACACTGTCTGAATGTCTCTTTCTTGTATCATTGTTTTTGAGGAATATATATATACAAATATAATTTTTTAATGCTTCTTTACTTCACAAATTTAAAAAAAATAGAGCCAACATTACTGTTACAAATCCTGTAAATAGTAATTATTGTAGTAACGTAACCTGCAAATAGTTTCCCGTAATGAATATACAACCCCTATACATTCGGCTAAAGTATACGATCCCCCTATTTCTTTTTTGTTCATTGATAAAATTTGATAACGGTCTACTATTTTCCAGAAGCGTTTGGAATATTTGAGAGATTTCTTTCGATGTTAATAAAAGCGTCCCGAGTGATAAAAAGTTAGTTTCGATTGAGAATTTGTGCTGAGAGTGTATTAGCTTTGTTTATTGCGAGGCATTTCGCTGTGTTGTTTTCGTATTTGGAAGTAAATACGTGTGTAACCGTTGAGTTTACGGTGTTGAGTGATATTTGCTTAATTGCTGATGAATAATTTAGCAGTTGTTAACGATTTCTCCTGTACATAGTGTAAATAAAGCTCCTACGTTTTTATCAAGAACTGTGTCTTCATTTCGAGAAAGTTGGAAGCCGCAGCGGATCCGTTACATTACTTTTTCTCATGATTTATGACTCATCACCGAATTTCAGTCGACTTCAGAACTTCAAAGGATTTTTCCGAGAAGGGATAAGCGGAGCTAAAAGTGACTATAAATTTTATGAATCGCAAAATATTGCTCGTTTTAAGCGGGGTTTGCTCGTTAAAAGCGAGTTATGCTCCCGTAGACTTAACATTGTACCAACCAAATATTTCCGATTCCCTGTCCAAATTGAGGTTCTCGTTGAATCCGGGCTCGTTATGAGCGAGTTCGACTGTACTAAAAATATTATAGAGCGATAATACTAATGATTTTTCCGTTTGGTTCAGAAAAACCTCCATTCAAACTTCTCATAATGATTGCCATTAATGTTTAATGGAAACATTTTCTTTAACAATGCGTAAACATTCTGCGCATCATTCGAATAGCACGCCAAAGTACACCACTTGTGACGCCATAAAGACCACGCCTTATTTCGAAAATCGGACATGATAAAAAAAATAACAATCGGGGGGGGGGGGGCTTCTCTGCCTCTGTGTTTTTTTTTTCTTTTTTGCTTATTCTCTCAATTTCAGTGACTAAAAGTAGTATTTTGACTGAAGAAAACAACCTCATTGTGGTCGAAATCAAGAGAAATAATCATAATTATAAAGTTAATATTATCAGTAAAAGTTAACAAACTGATTTTAAGGTGGAACTTAAGGAATGTGAATTATGCTTAAAACTGGGGACTTGATTCAAAGCAAAGGAACCTGCATCATTTGAAAAGCTTAAATCCACAAATGTATGTAAGCTTAAGTTAGGCCTTGAAATTAGTTTGTTAACTATTATTAACAAAATTAACTGTATAAAACTGTTTATACAGTTATACTGTTGTATTAACTGTTTTCAATGCTTTTGGCGACAATTAAAAAGCAGATTTTGAGCATTGTTCAGTTTTCTCGTTGTTTCCAATCTATTTTCTTCTCTTCAATAAAATATGCAATTTTGTTGTGAATATGGCTCAGTCAGGCGCAGAAAGAACAAGAGCGTGGCGGGAAATATTTCGGGCTGGTGAAATAACAGTTCAAAATGGTAAAAAAAAAAAAGAAAGGATAAAAATGTTTATTTCTTTCTTGTGCCTTTATGACGCACAATGTTTTAAATAAACCTATTTTAATTAAAGATTTGAAATAGTTCCTTTCTCAGGAAATCTTTACTAATAATAAAGCTGAAAGTCTCTCTGTCCGGAGGATGTCTGTAGGATGTCTGTGACGCGCATAGCGCCTAAACCGTTTGGCCGATTTTCATGAAATTTGACACAAAGTTAGTATGTAGCATGGGGGTGTGCACCTCGAAGCGATTTTTCGAAAATTCGATGTGGTTCTTTTTCTATTCCAATTTTAAGAAAAAAATATAAGATGGACGAGTAAATTACGAAATTATCATAACGTGCAACCGTAACATGGGCACAAGCCAACTGGCGAGAAAATTCACCATACATTATTTGTAAATATACAGGCGAACCAAAAGACTTTTTCATTTTTCTATTACGGGCAAAGCCGTGCGGGTATCGCTAGTTAAAAATAAATTTTGCATCCTGCTACGCACTCTGTTTCTGCCAATTCGGTGTTTCTTATCAGAGCAGCGGAGTCGGAGAAAAATGACCGACTCTGGGGATTTTGGAGCCTTTGACTCAGGCTCCCAAATAATTTCGACTCCAACTCGGCAGCACTAGCAGAGAACTTTGAGGGAAAATGACCGACTGTAACTCTTGAAATTTTAAACCTTCGACTCGGACTCTTTTAGCCCAAAATCAGTATGACTCGGATTCCAACTCCGCAGCCCTGCGTTTCATTGACACTCAAGCGGGTCTTGTAATCTTTCGTAATAATTGTGATTTTTTTTCAGTATTTCTTGAATAATTTTGTGTATGCTTGCAATAATTCATGAAGAATAATTTGTTTTGTTATTCCAATCATTTTTTCACTCTTTTAGAGTAGTTTTGGGGACATTACTTTGTTAAATATTTGCATTTATAAAATGAAAAAACATTTAATTCACAGTAATGAAGTTGCTCGCATTGCCTAAAGAATGTGCGTCATTAACAATTCAATTTAAAACAAAATTTAGAAACGGTCGGCTTGCTGCGTGAATATTTAATATTCTTTCCTTGAGTTGGCATCAGTATTATTTTATTCTTAAAGCAATTCTTTTCGCAGCTTTAATTAGTTTATAATCGGTAGCTTTTATTCCCTTTTGTTAGAGAACTATTTCGTGATCATGAGTGATGCGGGTGATATTTTTCCAAGAAAACTAACTGCTATAAGGTGTCAAATCCAAGAAAATCCCTAAACACAACAAAAAATTGCTAAAAAAACTAAAAATTTATAAGAATCTGTGTGTGGAGTAAAAAGATGTTTGAAATTCAACTGTAAAAATAAAAATTCCAGAGTAAGGAAGCGCAGTAGGAAACTAAATTTATTGCCAAAAAGAAAGGAAGTTAATTCATATTGCCAAAACTAATAGAAAAGCATCTGATCATGAACTAAAAATCTGTCTATAAGCGTATGAAGTAAATGTATGTGATTCTTCTATTCGTAGAAAGCTCATCTCAGTTGAACTCGGTGCTCGTTGTCCACGTACAGACGGCTAAAGCCACACTTGCAATGGCAAAAAGACTTGCTCGGGCAAAAATTGAGCATAAACTGTGTGTAAAAAAAACTGGAGCAAGGTGAGAAATATTAATTTTCCTTTAATTATTCAGTTAAATTTCAGTTGTTCAGTCTTTTTCCTAAAATTAAATTTGTTTACTGACAACGGATTCGGAACTGTTTATAAATGTGGCTAAAATTTTCTTTGTGAGAATATTTCCCAATAAATTACATGCATTAAGATACTTTTTACATTTTAGGTATAGTGTTCTGATTAATATATGCTTAAAATACCAAAAACAAAGCAGACAGTATGTTAGGAGAAGTACCAGAAATGTGTTTTCCCGAGTTGTATTACACAAACGGTTTAAACACCCCACCCAAGTTATACAGGGTGTCCCAAAAGGTCGTTTACAAACTTAACATGCTGGTCTGCCATATCATGATGAACAAGATTTACATAGTAACATACGTTCGCAAGCCCAATGCTGGCGCACTACGCACACCAAGTCAGGCACTAACGGATGCAGAACATGTCGCATATTTATTACACAAAGACGATTTTACACAACATTTTAGTTTTCAAGGAAGGCTTATAGCTGTTGTTGAAATTTGCTGCCTTTAACTGTCAGACACCGTCGCAACGAACGAAGTACGTCGAACGAGGACCTTCGTAATAACGATCCATTCTGACAAGATTTCTCTGATCGCTGCGTTGTCGTTGCAACGTGATTATGAGAGCTGGCAGGACTCAAATTTTAGCAACTGCTTTAAGCTTTCCTAAAAGACTAAAATGTTGTATAAAACCGTCTTTGTATAATAGATATGTGACATGTTGTGCATCCGTTAGTGTCCGACTTTGTGTGCATGGAGTGCGCCAGCATTGCGTTTGCGAACACATGTTCCTATGTAAATCTTGTTCATCATGATATGACAGAACAGCATGTTAAGTTTGTAAACGACCTTTTGGGACACCCTGTACACTGCTTGATTATTGCTAAGGAACAACTACATTTTCTTGAATAGTTAAGAATAAATAATGATTAAAGAAACAGAACGAAATATATAGTTAATAGGGAGGATGTGCCTTTATTATAAGTACAAAATAATGCAGATATTAGTGCATTAATGAAGTAAGAACTTAAAAATAAAAAAATAATCCTACTTAGATGATTTTCATACAACGCCAAAAAAATGATCTAGGTCAGAATGATGGAGATATGAGTACCTTAATATGATGTATGGTTACCAGGGACACTGATGCACAATTTACATCTGTCTTCCATACTCCCCAATAATTATTGAGGAGTTCTTGGGGGATGTTTTCCCCACTCCTCTCTCAATGCGGATTTGAGTTCTTGTACTGTTCTGGGAGGGACGGTTCTTCGGGCAACATGTCTGCCAAGAGTCTCCCAGGCAAGTTCAATTGGATTTAAGTGGGGAAAGTAAGCAGGCCACTGCATACAGAGAATGTTTTCACTTAGCAGTGTGTCTGACACTTCAATTCTCCAGTGTGGCCGTGTATCGTCGTCAGTAAAGAGAAAATCTGGACCGACATCCCCCCCTAAAAAGACAAACATGGTCCAGCATAACATCTCTGCAATACATTCACGACGTATCGCTTTCTTATTCAAAAATGTGACGCTGTGTTCTGCCATTGTGCATGCCCACACCATGACGCCTGGGCCGTACCGATCACGTTCGCAAACAAATGTTTGTGCATAACGAGTTTCACGCTCTCTCCACAGTAGTTGGTGACCAGAATCACTTGTCACACTAAAACGAGATTCGTCAGAGAACATCACTCTAGACCAATTTTGATGATCCCATCAACATGTTCCTTAGACCAGCTTAATCTCTCTCGATGATGGCGTGGTTGAACTTGGATGCAAGTACGGGCTTCCGTGCATACAAACCGACATTATTTACTCGCCGTAAGAAGGTTCTTTCAGAAACATGCGTACCGGTAGCCGTTGTTAGATTTACAGCTATCTGTCCAAGAGTGAAATTTCTGCTCCTTTTTGCCACGAGGGCTACATAGCGATCCTCTGAAGGTATGGTGCTCCTATCACGAGCACCGGTATGCTTTTGCAAAACATTTCCACCTTCAGCGGCCGTCTTTAATCGGGAGATGGCACTTTTTGATACACCCATTGCAGAGGCCACAGTGGTGACACTTTGACCTGCTTCCAGTCGTCCAACCGCTTGTCCGCGATCGTTGATATATAAATCATGTCTTGCTGACATTTTACTCTTAAGTATTTCAAGAACAAAACAGAATTTCAGAGAAAAACCTTTTTTAACATCCAGAACAATTTTTGTTAAAAACCAAACAGCGTGAATTTTCGTACGAATTTTGAGCGTGTATGCACTGTCTTTTATACAGATAACGAGTCTTGGTCTACCACGCCATCTGAACTTGAATTTTTTTCCATTGGACAGGTGGTTGAGGTACAAATTTGCATAAATCACTTGTTCCTCAGCAATTGTCAAGCAGTGTAGTTCAATTGATCTTCTCATAGTAGCAAAACACGTGCTGATATTCGAGTTTTCCTTTTCTGACGCGAAACGGAAAAAATTTATTCTTTTCGGTGAACATAACTAAGCAATTTTGGGAAGAACTATAAAACTTAAGAGGATATGTCTTTCTTCAAGTATGATCATTTAGTGCAATCGAGCCTCTCATAATGGTAAAACATGTTTCGATATTCGGATTTTTTTTTTTTTTTTTTTTGAAGCGGCATGTAAAAATTCAGTACGCGTTCCTCTTACCGAACCTAACTGAGCAAATTTCACAAGAACTATTGAACTTAGAAGCTAGTTTTCTGTTGCAAATATGTTCATCTACTTCAATTGATCCTCTCATAATAGCAAAACACGTTCCGATATTCGAGTTTTCCTTTTCTGTCGCGAAATGGAAAAAATTTAGTATGTGACTGGATCTACCTTTTTGTTGATCATAACTAAGCATTTTTGGGAAGAACTATAAAACTTAAGAGGATATTTCTTCCTTCAAGTATGATCATTTAGTGCAATCGAGCCTCTCATAATGGTAAAACATGTTTCGATATTCGGATTTTTTTTTTTTTTTTGAAGCGGCATGTAAAAATTCAGTACGTGTTCCTCTTGTTGAACCAAACTGAGCAAATTTCGCAAGAACTGTTGAACTTAGAAGCTAGTTTTCTGTTGCAATTATGTTCATCTAGTTCAATTGATCCTCTCATAGTAGCAAAACACGTTCCGATATTCGAGTTTTCCTTTTCTGGGTCAAAATTGAAAAAAATTCAGTATGTGACTGGACCTACCCTTTCGTTGAACATAACTAAGCATTTTTGGGAAGAACTATAAAACTTAAGAGGATATTTCTTGCTTCAAAAATGATCATTTACTGCAATTGAGCCTCTCATAATGGTAAAACATGTTTCTTTATTCGGATTTTTTTTTTTTTTTTTTTTTTTTTGAAGCGGCATGCAAAAATTCAATATGCGTTCCTCTTGTTAAACCTAACTGTGGAAATTTCACAATAACTATTGAATTTAGAAGTTAATTTTCTGCTGCAATTATGTTCATCTAGTTCAATTGATCCTCTCATAGTAGCAAAACACGTTCCGATATTCGAGTTTTCCTTTTCTGACGCGAAATGGAAAAAATTCAGTATGTGACTGGATCTACCTTTTTGTTGAACATAACTAAGCAATTTTGGGAAGAACTATAAAACTTAAGAGGATATTTCTTGCTTCAAGTATGATCATTTAGTGCAATTGATCCTCTCATAGTAGCAAAACATTATATTATTAACATATATCGATATTCGAGATTTCCTATTCCGACGCGAAATGGAAAAAATTCAGTATGTGACTGGACCTACCTTTTCGTTGAACATAACTAAGCAATTTTGGGGAGAACTATAAAACTTAAGAGGATATTTCTTGCTTCAAGTATGATCATTTAGTGCAATTGAGCCTCTCATAATGGTAAAACATGTTTCTTTATTCGGATTTTTTTTTTTTTTTTTTTTTTTTTTTTTTGAAGCGGCATGCAAAAATTCAATATGCGTTCCTCTTGTTAAACCTAACTGTGGAAATTTCACAATAACTATTGAATTTAGAAGTTAATTTTCTGCTGCAATTATGTTCATCTAGTTCAATTGATCCTCTCATAATAGCAAAACACGTTCCGATATTCGAGTTTTAATTTTCTGGGTCAAAATGGAAAAAATTCAGTATGTGACTGGACCTACCCTTTCGTTGAACATAACTAAGCAATTTTGGGAAGAACTGTAAAACTTAAGAGGATATTTCTTGCTTCAAGTATGACCATTTAGTGCAATCGAGCCTCTCATAATGGTAAAACATGTTTCGATATTCGGATTTTTTTTTTTTTTTGAAGCGGCATGTAAAAATTCAGTACGCGTTCCTCTTGTTAAACATAACTGAGCAAATTTCACAAGAACTATTGAACTTAGAAGTTAGTTTTCTGTTGCAAAAATGTTCATCTAGTTCAATTGATCCTCTCATAGTAGCAAAACACGTTCCTATACTCGAGTTTTCCTTTTCTGTCGCGAAATGGAAAAAATTCAGTATGTGACTGGAGCTTCAAGTATGATCATTTAGTGCAATTGATCCTCTCATAGTAGCAAAACACGTTCCGATATTCGAGTTTTCCTTTTCTGACGAGAAATGGAAAAAATTTATTCTTTTCGGTGAACATAACTAAGCAGTTATGGGAAGAACTATAAAACTTAAGAGGATATTTCTTGCTTCAAGTATGATCATTTACTGCAATTGAGCCTCTCATAATGGTAAAACATGTTTCGATATTGGGATTTTTTTTTTTTTTTTTTTGAAGCGGCATGTAAAAATTCAGTACGCGTTCCTCTTGTTGAACCTAACTGAGCGAATTTTACAAGAACTATTGAACTTAAAAGTTTATTTTCTGTTGCAAATGTGTTCATCTAGCTCAATTGATCCTCTCATATAAGCAAAACACGTTCCGATATTTGAGTTTTCCTTTTCTGCCGCGAAATGGAAAAAATTTATTCTTTTCGGTGAACATAACTAAGCAATTTTGGAAAGAACTATAAAACTTAAGAGGATATTTCTTGCTTCAAGTATGATCATTTAGTGCAATCGAGCCTCTCATAATGGTAAAACATGTTTCGATATTCAGATTTTTTTTTTTTTTTTTGAAGCGGCATGTAAAAATTCAGTACGCGTTCCTTTTGTTGAACCTAACTGAGCAAATTTCGCAAGAACTATTGAACTTAGAATTTAATTTTCTGTTGCAATTATGTTCATCTAGTTCAATTGATCCTCTCATAGTAGCAAAACACGTTCCGATATTCGAGTTTTCCTTTTCTGTCGCGAAATGGAAAAAATTCAGTATGTGACTGGAGCTTCAAGGATGATCATTTAGTGCAATTGATCCTCTCATAGTAGCAAAACACGTTCCGATATTCGAGTTTTCCTATTCTGAGTCGAAATGGAAAAAATTCAGTATGTGACTCTACCTACCCTTTCGTTGAACATAACTAAGCAATTTTGGGAAGAACTATAAAACTTAAGAGGATATTTCTTGCTTCAAGTATGATCATTTAGTGCAATTGAGCCTCTCATAATGGTAAAACATGTTTCGATATTCGTTTTTTTTTTTTTTTTTTTGAAGCGGCATGTAAAAATTCAGTATACGTTCCTCTTGTTGAACCTAATTGAGCAAATTTCAGAAGAACTATTGAACTTAGAAGTTAATTTTCTGCTGTAAAAATGTTCATCTAGTTCAATTGATCCTCTCATAGTAGCAGAACACGTTCCGATATTCGAGATTTCCTTTACTGACGCGAAATGGAAAAAATTCAGTATGTGACTGGACCTACCTTTTTGTTGAACATAACTAAGCAATTTTGGGAAGAACTATAAAACTTAAGAGGGTATTTCTTGCTTCAAGTATGATCATTTAGTGCAATTGATCCTCTCATAGTAGCAAAACACGTTCCGATATGCAAGTTTTCTTTTTCTGACCCGAAATGGAAAAAATTCAGTATGTGACTGGACCTACTCTTTCGTTGAACAAAACTAAGCAATTTTGGGAAGAACTATGAAATTTAAGAGGATATTTCTTGCTTCAAGTATGATCGTTTAGTGCAATTGAGCCACTCATAATATTAAAACATGTTTATAAATTCGGATTTTTTTTTGATTTTTTAAGCGCCTTGTAAAAATTGAGTACGCGCTCCTCTTGTTGAATTAACTGAGCAAATTTTGAAAAGAACTACTGAACTTAGAAGTTAATTTTCTGCTGCAAATATGTTCATCTTGTTCAATTGATCCTCTCATAGTAGCAAAACACGTTGTGATATCCGAGTTTTCCTTTTCTGACGCGAAATGGAAAAAATTCAGTATGTGACTGGACCTACCTTTTCGTTGAACATAACTAAGCAATTTTGGGGAGAACTATAAAACTTAAGAGGATATTTCTTGCTTCAAGTGTGATCATTTAGTGCAATTGAGCCTCTCATAATGGTAAAACATGTTTCGATATTCGTTATTTTTTTTTTTTTTTTTTTTTGAAGCGGCATGTAAAAATTCAGTATACGTTCCTCTTGTTGAACCTAATTGAGCAAATTTCAGAAGAACTATTGAACTTAGAAGTTAATTTTCTGCTGCAAATATGTTCATCTTGTTCAATTGATCCTCTCATAGTAGCAAAACACGTTCCGATATTCGAGTTTTCCTTTTCTGACGCGAAATGGAAAAAATTCAGTATGTGACTGGACCTACCCTTTCGTTGAACATAACTAAGCAATTTTGGGAAGAACTATAAAACTTAAGAGGGTATTTCTTGCTTCAAGTATGATCATTTAGTGCAATTGATCCTCTCATAGTAGCAAAACATTATATTATTAACATATATCGATATTCGAGTTTTCCTTTTCCGACGCGAAATGGAAAAAATTCAGTATGTGACTGGACCTACCCTTTCGTTGAACATAACTAAGCAATTTTGGGAAGAACTATAAAACTTAAGAGGGTATTTCTTGCTTCAAGTATGATCATTTAGTGCAATTGATCCTCTCATAGTAGCAAAACATTATATTATTAACATATATCGATATTCGAGTTTTCCTTTTCCGACGCGAAATGGAAAAAATTCAGTATGTGACTGGACCTACCTTTTCGTTGAACATAACTAAGCAATTTTGGGAAGAACAATAAAACTTAAGAGGATATCTCTTGCTTCAAGTATGAACATTTAGTGCAATTGAGCGTGTCATAATGGTAAAACATGTTTCGATATAAGGGGTTTTTTTTTTTTTTGAAGACGCATGTAAAAATTCAGTATTCGTTTCTTTTGTTGAACCTAACTGAGCAAATTTCACAAGAACTATTGAATTTTGAAGTTAATTTTCTGCTGCAAAAATGTTCATCTAGTTCAATTGATCCTCTCATAGTAGCAAAACATTATATTATAAACATATATCGATATTCGAGTTTTCCTTTTCTGACGCGAAATGGAAAAAATTCAGTATGTGACTGGACCTACCTTTTCGTTGAACATAACTAAGCAATTTTGGGAAGAACAATAAAACTTAAGAGGATACCTCTTGCTTCAAGTAAGATCATTTAGTGCAATTGAGCCTCTCATAGTGGTAAAACATGTTTCGATGATAGGATTTTTTTTTTTTTTTTTTGAAGCGGCATGTAAAAATTCAGTACGCGTACCTCTTGTTGAACGTAACTGAGCAAATTTCACAAGAACTATTGAATTTAAAAGTTAGTTTTCGGTTGCAATTATGTTCATTTAGTTCAATTGATCCTCTCATAGTAGCAAAACACGTTCCGATATGCAAGTTTTCTTTTTCTGACCCGAAATAGAAAAAATTCAGTATGTGACTGGACCTACTCTTTCGTTGAACAAAACTAAGCAATTTTGGGAAGAACTATGAAATTTAAGAGGATATTTCTTGCTTCAAGTATGATCGTTTAGTGCAATTGAGCCACTCATAATATTAAAACATGTTTCGAATTTCGGATTTTTTTTTCTTTTTGAAGCGGCAAGTAAAAATTCAGTATGCGCTCCTCTTGTTATTCTAACTGAGCAAATTTCGAAAAGAACTATTGAACTTAGAAGTTAATTTTCTGCTGCAAATATGTTCATCTTGCTCAATTGATCCTCTTGTAGTAGCAAAACACGTTCCGATATCCGAGTTTTCCTTTTCTGACGCGAAATGGAAAAAATTCAGTATGTGACTGGACCTACCTTTTCGTTGAACATAACTAAGCAATTTTGGGGAGAACTATAAAACTTAAGAGGATATTTCTTGCTTCAAGTATGATCATTTAGTGCAATCGAGCCTCTCATAATGGTAAAACATGTTTCTTTATTCGGATTTTTTTTTTTTTTTTTTTTTGAGGCGGCATGCAAAAATTCAATATGCGTTCCTCTTGTTGAACCTAACTGAGCAAATTTCACAAGAACTGTTGAACTTAGAAGCTAGTTTTCTGTTGCAATTATGTTCATCTAGTTCAATTGATCCTCT
This sequence comes from Uloborus diversus, assembly GCF_026930045.1. Taxonomy (NCBI): domain Eukaryota; kingdom Metazoa; phylum Arthropoda; class Arachnida; order Araneae; family Uloboridae; genus Uloborus; species Uloborus diversus. The sequence continues at coordinate 6,135,669 of NC_072732.1, forward strand.
CATAGTAGCAAAACACGTTCCGATATTCGAATTTTCCTTTTCTGTCGCGAAATGGAAAAAATTCAGTATGTGACTGGACCTACCCTTTCGTTGAACATAACTAAGCAATTTTGGGAAGAACTATAAAACTTAAGAGGATATTTCTTGATTCAAGTATGATCATTTAGTGCAATTGAGCCTCTCATAATGGTAAAACATGTTTCTTTATTCGGATTTTTTTTTTTTTTTTTGAAGCGGCATGCAAAAATTCAATATGCGTTCCTCTTGTTAAACCTAACTGTGGAAATTTCACAATAACTATTGAATTTAGAAGTTAATTTTCTGCTGCAATTATGTTCATCTAGTTCAATTGATCCTCTCATAATAGCAAAACACGTTCCGATATTCGAGTTTTAATTTTCTGGGTCAAAATGGAAAAAATTCAGTATGTGACTGGACCTACCCTTTCGTTGAACATAACTAAGCAATTTTGGGAAGAACTGTAAAACTTAAGAGGATATTTCTTGCTTCAAGTATGACCATTTAGTGCAATCGAGCCTCTCATAATGGTAAAACATGTTTCGATATTCGGATTTTTTTTTTGTTTTTTTGAAGCGGCATGTAAAAATTCAGTACGCGTTCCTCTTGTTAAACATAACTGAGCAAATTTCACAAGAACTATTGAACTTAGAAGTTAGTTTTCTGTTGCAAAAATGTTCATCTAGTTCAATTGATCCTCTCATAGTAGCAAAACACGTTCCTATACTCGAGTTTTCCTTTTCTGTCGCGAAATGGAAAAAATTCAGTATGTGACTGGAGCTTCAAGTATGATCATTTAGTGCAATTGATCCTCTCATAGTAGCAAAACACGTTCCGATATTCGAGTTTTCCTTTTCTGACGAGAAATGGAAAAAATTTATTCTTTTCGGTGAACATAACTAAGCAGTTTTGGGAAGAACTATAAAACTTAAGAGGATATTTCTTGCTTCAAGTATGATCATTTACTGCAATTGAGCCTCTCATAATGGTAAAACATGTTTCGATATTCGGATTTTTTTTTTTTTGAAGCTGCATGTAAAAATTCAGTACGCGTTCCTTTTGTTGAACCTAACTGAGCAAATTTCACAAGAACTATTGAACTTAGAAGTTAATTTTCTGTTGCAAATATGTTCATCTAGTTCAATTGATCCTCTCATAGTAGCAAAACACGTTCCGATATTCGAGTTTTCCTTTTCTGACGCGAAATGGAAAAAATTCAGTATGTGACTGGACCTACCCTTTCGTTGAACATAACTAAGCATTTTTGGGAAGAGCTTTAAAACTTAAGAGGATATTTCTTGCTTCAAGTATGATCATTTACTGCAATTGAGCCTCTCATAATGGTAAAACATGTTTCGATATTGGGATTTTTTTTTTTTTTTTTGTAGCGGCATGTAAAAATTCAGTACGCGTTCCTCTTGTTGAACCTAACTGAGCGAATTTTACAAGAACTATTGAACTTAAAAGTTTATTTTCTGTTGCAAATGTGTTCATCTAGCTCAATTGATCCTCTCATATAAGCAAAACACGTTCCGATATTTGAGTTTTCCTTTTCTGCCGCGAAATGGAAAAAATTTATTCTTTTCGGTGAACATAACTAAGCAATTTTGGAAAGAACTATAAAACTTAAGAGGATATTTCTTGCTTCAAGTATGATCATTTAGTGCAATCGAGCCTCTCATAATGGTAAAACATGTTTCGATATTCAGATTTTTTTTTTTTTTTTGAAGCGGCATGTAAAAATTCAGTACGCGTTCCTTTTGTTGAACCTAACTGAGCAAATTTCGCAAGAACTATTGAACTTAGAATTTAATTTTCTGTTGCAATTATGTTCATCTAGTTCAATTGATCCTCTCATAGTAGCAAAACACGTTCCGATATTCGAGTTTTCCTTTTCTGTCGCGAAATGGAAAAAATTCAGTATGTGACTGGAGCTTCAAGTATGATCATTTAGTGCAATTGATCCTCTCATAGTAGCAAAACACGTTCCGATATTCGAGTTTTCCTTTTCTGAGTCGAAATGGAAAAAATTCAGTATGTGACTCTACCTACCCTTTCGTTGAACATAACTAAGCAATTTTGGGAAGAACTATAAAACTTAAGAGGATATTTCTTGCTTCAAGTATGATCATTTAGTGCAATTGAGCCTCTCATAATGGTAAAACATGTTTCGATATTCGTTTTTTTTTTTTTTTTTTTTTGAAGCGGCATGTAAAAATTCAGTATACGTTCCTCTTGTTGAACCTAATTGAGCAAATTTCAGAAGAACTATTGAACTTAGAAGTTAATTTTCTGCTGTAAAAATGTTCATCTAGTTCAATTGATCCTCTCATAGTAGCAGAACACGTTCCGATATTCGAGATTTCCTTTACTGACGCGAAATGGAAAAAATTCAGTATGTGACTGGACCTACCTTTTTGTTGAACATAACTAAGCAATTTTGGGAAGAACTATAAAACTTAAGAGGGTATTTCTTGCTTCAAGTATGATCATTTAGTGCAATTGATCCTCTCATAGTAGCAAAACACGTTCCGATATTCGAGTTTTCCTTTTCTGACGAGAAATGGAAAAAATTTATTCTTTTCGGTGAACATAACTAAGCAGTTTTGGGAAGAACTATAAAACTTAAGAGGATATTTCTTGCTTCAAGTATGATCATTTACTGCAATTGAGCCTCTCATAATGGTAAAACATGTTTCGATATTCGGATTTTTTTTTTTTGAAGCTGCATGTAAAAATTCAGTACGCGTTCCTTTTGTTGAACCTAACTGAGCAAATTTCACAAGAACTATTGAACTTAGAAGTTAATTTTCTGTTGCAAATATGTTCATCTAGTTCAATTGATCCTCTCATAGTAGCAAAACACGTTCCGATATTCGAGTTTTCCTTTTCTGACGCGAAATGGAAAAAATTCAGTATGTGACTGGACCTACCCTTTCGTTGAACATAACTAAGCATTTTTGGGAAGAGCTTTAAAACTTAAGAGGATATTTCTTGCTTCAAGTATGATCATTTACTGCAATTGAGCCTCTCATAATGGTAAAACATGTTTCGATATTGGGATTTTTTTTTTTTTTTTTTTTTTTTTTGTAGCGGCATGTAAAAATTCAGTACGCGTTCCTCTTGTTGAACCTAACTGAGCGAATTTTACAAGAACTATTGAACTTAAAAGTTTATTTTCTGTTGCAAATGTGTTCATCTAGCTCAATTGATCCTCTCATATAAGCAAAACACGTTCCGATATTTGAGTTTTCCTTTTCTGCCGCGAAATGGAAAAAATTTATTCTTTTCGGTGAACATAACTAAGCAATTTTGGAAAGAACTATAAAACTTAAGAGGATATTTCTTGCTTCAAGTATGATCATTTAGTGCAATCGAGCCTCTCATAATGGTAAAACATGTTTCGATATTCAGATTTTTTTTTTTTTTTTTGAAGCGGCATGTAAAAATTCAGTACGCGTTCCTTTTGTTGAACCTAACTGAGCAAATTTCGCAAGAACTATTGAACTTAGAATTTAATTTTCTGTTGCAATTATGTTCATCTAGTTCAATTGATCCTCTCATAGTAGCAAAACACGTTCCGATATTCGAGTTTTCCTTTTCTGTCGCGAAATGGAAAAAATTCAGTATGTGACTCTACCTACCCTTTCGTTGAACATAACTAAGCAATTTTGGGAAGAACTATAAAACTTAAGAGGATATTTCTTGCTTCAAGTATGATCATTTAGTGCAATTGAGCCTCTCATAATGGTAAAACATGTTTCGATATTCGTTTTTTTTTTTTTTTTTTTTTTGAAGCGGCATGTAAAAATTCAGTATACGTTCCTCTTGTTGAACCTAATTGAGCAAATTTCAGAAGAACTATTGAACTTAGAAGTTAATTTTCTGCTGTAAAAATGTTCATCTAGTTCAATTGATCCTCTCATAGTAGCAGAACACGTTCCGATATTCGAGATTTCCTTTACTGACGCGAAATGGAAAAAATTCAGTATGTGACTGGACCTACCTTTTTGTTGAACATAACTAAGCAATTTTGGGAAGAACTATAAAACTTAAGAGGGTATTTCTTGCTTCAAGTATGATCATTTAGTGCAATTGATCATCTCATAGTAGCAAAACATTATATTATTAACATATATCGATATTCGAGTTTTCCTTTTCCGACGCGAAATGGAAAAAATTCAGTATGTGACTGGACCTACCTTTTCGTTGAACATAACTAAGCAATTTTGGGAAGAACAATAAAACTGAAGAGGATATCTCTTGCTTCAAGTATGAACATTTAGTGCAATTGAGCGTGTCATAATGGTAAAACATGTTTCGATATAAGTTGTTTTTTTTTTTTTTGAAGACGCATGTAAAAATTCAGTATTCGTTTCTTTTGTTGAACCTAACTGAGCAAATTTCACAAGAACTATTGAATTTTGAAGTTAATTTTCTGCTGCAAAAATGTTCATCTAGTTCAATTGATCCTCTCATAGTAGCAAAACATTATATTATAAACATATATCGATATTCGAGTTTTCCTTTTCTGACGCGAAATGGAAAAAATTCAGTATGTGACTGGACCTACCTTTTCGTTGAACATAACTAAGCAATTTTGGGAAGAACAATAAAACTTAAGAGGATACCTCTTGCTTCAAGTAAGATCATTTAGTGCAATTGAGCCTCTCATAGTGGTAAAACATGTTTCGATGATAGGATTTTTTTTTTTTTTTTTTTGAAGCGGCATGTAAAAATTCAGTACGCGTACCTCTTGTTGAACGTAACTGAGCAAATTTCACAAGAACTATTGAATTTAAAAGTTAGTTTTCGGTTGCAATTATGTTCATTTAGTTCAATTGATCCTCTCATAGTAGCAAAACACGTTCCGATATGCAAGTTTTCTTTTTCTGACCCGAAATAGAAAAAATTCAGTATGTGACTGGACCTACTCTTTCGTTGAACAAAACTAAGCAATTTTGGGAAGAACTATGAAATTTAAGAGGATATTTCTTGCTTCAAGTATGATCGTTTAGTGCAATTGAGCCACTCATAATATTAAAACATGTTTCGAATTTCGGATTTTTTTTTCTTTTTGAAGCGGCAAGTAAAAATTCAGTATGCGCTCCTCTTGTTATTCTAACTGAGCAAATTTCGAAAAGAACTATTGAACTTAGAAGTTAATTTTCTGCTGCAAATATGTTCATCTTGCTCAATTGATCCTCTTGTAGTAGCAAAACACGTTCCGATATCCGAGTTTTCCTTTTCTGACGCGAAATGGAAAAAATTCAGTATGTGACTGGACCTACCTTTTCGTTGAACAAATCTAAGCAATTTTGGGAAGAACTATAAAACTTTAGAAGGTATTTCTTGCTTCAAGTATGATCATTTAGTGCAATTGAGCCTCTCATAATGGGAAAACATGTTTCGATATTCGGATTTTTTTTTCTTTTTTTGAAGCGGCATGTAAAAATTCAGTATGCACTCCTCTTGTTGAACATAACTGAGCAAATTTCTGAAGAACTATTGAACTGAGAAGTTAATTTTCTGCTGCAAAAATGTTCATCTAGTTCAATTGATCCTCTCATAGTAGCAAAACATTATATTATTAACATATATCGATATTCGAGTTTTCCTTTTCTGACGCGAAATGGAAAAAATTCAGGATGTGACTGGACCTACCTTTTCGTTGAACATAACTAAGCAATTTTGGAAAGAACTATAAAACTTAAGAGGATATTTCTTGCTTCAAGTATGATCCTTCAGTGCAATTGAGCCTCTCATAATGGTAAAACATGTTTCGATATTCGGATTTTTTTTTTTTTTTTTTTGAAGCAGCATGTAAAAATTCAGTATGCGCTCCTCTTGTTGAACCTAACTGAGCGAATTTCGAAAAGAAGTATTGAACTTAGAAGTTAATTTTCTGCTGATGTTTATCTTGTTCAATTGATCCTCTCATAGTAGAAAAACACGTTCCGATATCCGAGTTTTCGTTTTCTGCCGCAAAATGGAAAAAAATCATTATGTGACTAGACCTACTCTTTCGTTGAACATAACTAAGCAATTTTGGGAAGAACTATAAATCTTAAGAGGGTATTTCTTGCTTCAAGTAAGATCATTTAGTGCAATTGAGCCTCTCATAATATTAAAACATGTTTCGATATTCGGATTTTTTTTTTTTTTTTTTGAAGCGGCATGTAAAAATTCAGTATACGCTCCTCTTGTTGAACCTAACTGAGCAAATTTCACAAAAACTATTGAAATTAGAAGTTAATTTTCTGTTGCAAATATGTTCACCTAGTTCAATTGATCCTCTCATAGTAGCAAAACACGTTCCGATATTCGATTTTTTTTTTCTGACGCGAAAAGCAAATAATTCAGTATGTGACTGGACCTACTCTTTCGTTGAACATAACTAAGCATTTATGGGAAGAACTATAAAATTTAAGAGCATATTTCTTGCTTCAAGTATTATCATTTAGTGCAATTAAGCCTCTCATAATGGTAAAACATGTTTCGATATTCAGATTTTTTTTTTGAAGCGGCATGTAAAAAATCAGTATGCTTTCCTCTCGTTGAACCTAACTGAGCATTTTTCACCAGAACTATTGAACTTAGAAGTTAATTTTCTGCTGCAAATACGTTCATCTTGTTCAATTGATACTCTCATAGTAGCAAAACACGTTACGATAATCGAGTTTTCCTTTTGTGCCGCGAAAAGCAAATAATTCAGTATGTGACTGGACCTACCTTTTCGTTGAACATAACTAATCATTTTTTGGAGAACTATAAAACTTAAGAGCATATTTCTTGCTTCAAGTATTATCATTTAGTTCAATTGAGCCTCTCATAATGGTAAAACATGTTTCGATAGTCGGATTTTTTTTTTTTTTTTTTGAAGCAGCATGTAAAAATTCAGTATGCGCTCCTCTTGTTGAACCTAACTGAGCGAATTTCGAAAAGAAGTATTGAACTTAGAAGTTAATTTTCTGCTGATGTTCATCTTGTTCAATTGATCCTCTCATAGTAGCAAAACATTATATTATAAACATATATCGATATTCGAGTTTTCCTTTCCTGACGCGAAATGGAAAAAATTCAGTATGTGACTGGACCTACCCTTTCGTTGAACATAACTAAGCATTTTTGGGGAGAAGAATAAAACTTAAGAG